>NW_005871313.1:495298-625192 GCF_000147115.1 Myotis lucifugus | reverse complement strand
AAAATCACTTCTTGGCCTTTTGGCTAAGATCAAGTGTAGTATCTATTCTTTTGTTTAAAGATCAATGGAAAAATATCCTCGGGTGAGGATTAAAATAAATAAATAAAAACGAAATAAGAGACAATAGTAAATTGAGTTCAGGAATGGGCAAAATTTTGGTCCAATGGGATAGCGATCTCTGGGTAAAATTATCCAGCTCAGGGAGCTAACCCTGACAGGATTTATTTCTACACTCGTTGCTTTTGTTATACCCAGAACTAACTGACTCACTACTAGCAGAGAGAACGAAAACATTCCAAAAATGGGGAAGAAGTGGCTTGATGAGTACAAGGAAGAGGCAGCACTAGGCACTTGGGGGAATAGGCTTCAGAAAAACCAACAGTGGCTTTTCCACTGAGGATGATTATCCAGATGGAACAACAGTGAAGACTGCAGTTATCTTTCCAAAGAAGCAGGCTTCTCAAGTGTTAGCAACTCCATAGCAAGACTGTCCATGGCTAACATACCTCAAAGCTGAGAAATCCTGCTCAAATGTAATAAGGAAGCTGTCAGGAAAGAGAGCTCAGAGTCAGTTCAGTACTGGTGCCAGAAACACAGGGCCAAAGGTAAGAAGTTCTGAATATGCTGGGTGGGAAAGAAAGACACCCCAACAAAAGTGATTGGGACTGTGAGCACTGCAATTATAAAGCTGCACAGAAGAACCAAGCAATGTCTAAGACACGATTCCTCACCAGCAGAGGACAGACTCATGGGCAGACTTTTCCACCTGTGGCAATTCACATCATTCTATAATTACTCTCCCGGTGGAAGAATCCTCCCAATCGAAATTTTCTTCATGGTTTGTGCTATCAGGACAACTAGCCTGAACTGCCAATCCTCCTGAAGTCTCTTAACCTCAGAAAACTTCAAGTCTCTGCTTTAGATTGATTCTAAGAATGTCGTTTTGACTCTAGAAATCAAGATAAACTTTTTTTTTTTACCTGTCTGAAAGATTAAGATAGCTGTAGCAAAATTTTATTTTAGAGGTTTCTGCTTCTGGACATAATTGAATAACTACTGGACCCGCTCTCCCACTGTGAACAACTATGAAACTGGACAAAATAAATGAAATGACAGTTATCAGATATTCAATAAGAAGCAGCCTAGGACCGTGATCCCTGAATAAGGGCAATGTATGAGGTAAGACCCACAGTCACCCTGGCTTTCTGTCTGCAGGTCCTGGCTTTCCTACGGCATGCAGAGACAGAGCCCACGCAAAGCATGATAGTTTCATTAAGCTGCTGAGGCAGAGACCGGAGTGTGGGATGCTGAGCAGATAGAATGTGTGGGTCATGATGCTGGAGCACCACAAACCTACAGTGGTGCTCTAATGTCTTAGGCAAATACTAAGTTAAACATCAGCTGGGAAAATCTCCTGCCAGGGAACAACTACTGAGGAAATGCAAGTCGAATGGAAATTCTCGAGATCATATAGTGCAGAAAAAATTAGGAGTTCCAACCAGATTAGAAACGTCAGTGAACACCTTAAAAATTCAAATGATTCTGTGCAAAATAGTGGGGCCACTCTAGTCCTAGGGTAAGGGTGACTTGTGACACACCCTAGAAAAATGTAAAAAGGATCAAGCTGATCTAGTAAATTAACTGCCTGCCAGGACAAAACACAGCATTCTTTGAAAATGATAACATACTCAAGATTCCTTATCTCATGATATCAACTACATGCAGCAAACAATACAAAGTTACTTCTCATGCAAAGAAGCAAAAATATGTTACCTATAACCAAGAAAAAAGTAGCAGTTGATAGAAACAGACACAGAGCTAACAGAAATGTTGGAATTAACAAATAATTAAAAATAAATATTTTAAGAAATGAAAGTATAAACAAAATAAGAGGTAGGAAATTTCAGAAAACAAATTTACACCACAAAAAAACAGAAATTGTACAATTGAAGAATACAATATTTGAAGTGAAAAAAATCAATAGATTAGCTTTGTAATTGATTGGGCAATGGAAAACAGAAGGTCTATAAACTTAGACAATAAAATATAAATGACCTAAAATGAAGCACAGAGAGCCCTGGCCCATGTGGTTCAGTGGGTTGAGCCCCATGCACCAAAAGGTCACCAGTTCGATTCCTGGTCAGAGCACATGGCTGGTTGTGGGCTCCATCCCCAGTAGGAGGTTTGCAAAAAATTGATGTTTCTTTCTCTCTCTCTCTCTCTCTCTCTCTCTCTCTCTTTCTCTCTCCCTCTCCCTTCTCCTCTCTCTAAAATCAATACAAACATATTTAAAAAGTAAATAAAATGAGGCACAGACAGAAAAAAGCTGAGAAAAAATTAACAGAGAAATCTCAAGCAGGTAAACATGCATGGACTTGGAGTTACAGAAGAGACATAGATTGCTACACAAAAAGTATTTGAAGAAAGAATAGCCACTAACACATTCTAAGAAAGAATATCAAACACAAGATGTAAGAAGCTCACTGAATTCCAAGCAGAATAAATAGAAATAACTACCCTATTTTTCATAAATTCTACTTCAAAGTATTTATCCAAGAGAAATGAAGATGCATCAACAAAAACACCTGTAAAAATACGAAAGCTCATATTGGGTTTATTCATAATTGCCAAGCCTGTAAATAATCCAAATCTATATATATAAAAGCCTAAGTGACCAATACAACTAAATGACTGGAACGACCAGAACCACCGGTCGAACAGACGCTATGATGCACACTGACCACCAGGGGGCAGACACTCAATGCAGGAGCTGCCCCCTGGTGGTCAGTATGCTCCCACAGCGAACCTCCCATGGCCGGCCAACCTCCTGCAGCACCCCCCCCCCCCCCGGCCAGTCCCTCCCTCTGGCTGGCCAGCCCCCATAGGCCCCTGGTGGTAAACCATTTGTAGATGACCTGCTTCTGGGGCAGGGTTTCATACATAGCAGAGCAGCTCCCCTCACTGTGATCTATTGAAAGTCAGCTCTCTACATAAGGGGTTGTCTTGCTCCTGTCCTCTCCCTTTCCCGGGGGCCACCCGCCCACCATGGTGGCAATTTCGTTGTGAGCGAGGCACAACGCTAAAAGCGAGGCCACCCCACCATGGAGATGAAACAACAGCGGTGTCGATGTCTGGCATCCGTTCCTTCTACACCCGGCCTGGTGACTGTCTCCTCCTCTCCCAACCCCTGCAGGCCTTCGGGCTTCGGGCTGGGATGGGGAACCAGGGGTGGATGGTGGCGGACGTGGCTCCTTTCCCAGGGGGCCAAAGGTTGGCTCCCTCCTCAGGACCAGGGGCCAACCTCCTGTGGTCCTTCCCTAAGGCCAGCCAACCTCCTGCAGTCCCACCCCCATCCTTCCCCCCAGGCTGGTGGGCCCCAATCAGCCTGGCCCCAATCGGGACTGGGCAAGATGGCCCAGATCGTCCCTGATCGCCAGCCAGGCCTAGGGACCCCACCCGTGCACAAATGTGCACCGGGCCTCTAGTGTCTATATAAAGAAGAATGGATTAACAACATTACAATACTAGAGACCTGGTGCATGAATTCATGCATGGGTGGGGTCCCTAGGCCTGGCAGGTGATCAGTACCAATCGGGGACGTCTTGCCCAGTCCCGATTGGGGCCAGGCCGATTGGGGCCAGGCCAATTGGAGCCTGCCAGCTGGGGGGAGGGACAGGGGGAGGGTCTGTGGGAGGTTGGCCGGCCAGCCAAGAGGAGAGACCAGCTGTGGAGAGGGACAGCAGGTGGTTAGCCGGTCGCGGGAGGTTGCCTGTGGGAGCGCACTGAGCACCAGGGAGCAGCTCCTGCATTGAACGTCTGTCCCCTGGTGGTCAGTGTGCATCATAGCGACTGGTCCACTGGTCAGTCATCCCAGTCATTCCAGTCGTTCAGTTGTAACAGTCGCTTAGGCTTTTATATGTATATAGATATTTATATACTGATATACTGGACACCAATTAAAGGTATCAACTACTTAAAATATGCTACAGTATAGGTGAATCTCCAAGACATTGTGCTGAGAGAAAAGAGCCATACATAAAAGTATACACACTCTTTGGTTTCTTTTATGTGAAATTCTAGAACAGGCAAAACTAAGTTATGGTGAAATAAATCAGAATATTAATTGCTTTGGAGAGGAGAGGGCCTGATTTGACTGGAATGAAGTATACTGGAATTTCAGAAGTGATGATAATATTTATTTCCTGATTGGGGCATAGTTACCTAGATGATTGCATTTGTAAAACTCACAAAATAATAATATCTAAGATCTGTCTATTTTAACATATGTCAATTATATTTCAATAACATATCTTTACAGAATTAATTTCAGTAAGATATTTGAGAATGTCTTCTGAAATAAACTGATATATGTAAATTGTATTGCTTCCATCAGGTGGATTTGTAGCTAATTACATATATGAACATTGAGTAATTGACTGGGGTCCAGCTGAAGCAAGGATTGTAGTGATTTGCCAATATTCCTGTTGTAATTGTTTTCCCCATAATTTAACAGTGTTTTGAATTAATGCATAGGAGGCTTCCTCTTATTATCTGAGCTACCCACAGCTGAGAAATTTGGCTGGCTTATTGGATGATACAATTAAGGCAGAAAAATTATGTGACTGAAATAAACACAATGAAGTTTTGGAGAGATTAAGTCTTGCATTTACTGGGAAAATAATCAATTATCCAAGAAATGGCTGGTAGTATCATGACTTCATGCTATTCATTTGATAAGGAATATTAAACTGGCTACATATTACAAGGAAACAAATTCTATACAGGAAATGATTGAATATTTGTTCTGTGAGGAAAGAGAAAAACAGAAAGAACCATGTTACCATATAGTAAGACCCTGGTTGCCAAAAGATGTTATAAAATAATTCTGTACATTGAGTGAGAGATTGATCAGGGCTATACTTGGCTTCCTTCAGTGATTTTATCCTTCTGTGATTCTGAGACCCAGTTCAATTTTTGTTGAGTACCATTTGTGAGTAACTTACTATAAGCTAGTAAAACAGACATACCCTTTCTCTTAAAAAAATAATCTGTGACAACACTGACTTGGAAACACACTTATAAGATATTAAACACAATTAAATTAAATTTTAAAAATCAATCTATCCATATGTTATAGTAAATATTTATATTGAATGAAAGTACATTAAAACATGTATTTGTAAGGCATGGAGTGGAGAAAGGTAGCCCATAAATTTTGCATTGAAGAGGAGAGAAGGCAGAAACAGTAGCGAGAAGGTTGCCTTCCATCTTTAAAAGAGCCTAAGAATAAAGCATGCGTGCATCATATCTGCCAAATATCATTTGATGATGATGTCACACCCACCTTTCAAAATTTCCCTTTTACTACAGTGCCTAAATGTCTAGAAACTAAATATCTTGCATAATCTTGAGGAACTTATTGATATTTGGAAGGTGGGTAAAAGGAGAAGCCATTAGTTTTCAGTAGAGCAATAGATAGGCACATACATTTTAGAGATGGCAAATGTGGAATTTTGCTAGCAGGTTCCAGCTCTCCTTAAAATACCCCACTTAGACTGTGGAGGGAGTTGAGATCATTAACATCTTCTCCACAATTCATTCTCTTCAGAATTTCAAAAACAAAAAACAAAAAAGCAGTAATATTTCTAATGCCTTCACTAGAAAGTTGTCTAAGCCTCTAATTGCCTATATCCAATTCCTTCTTACTTGAAATGGTTAGTGTGATTCCTGTTTTCTTAGGCAAATCCTGACTGATCCAACCTAAAACAGGTATTCAGAATCCTTGATAATTCAGAAATTTTATTTAATTTTTAAGCACTTATTATATGCCAAGCACTAAACCTCCATTCAAATTTTGGGTTTTGTTTCCTAAATAGGACCTGAATGTGTTCCTTCCGTTCCAACCCATTACACCTGAATTATGCTGAAAAAAAATTAAAAGATTTAGAACCAGATAAAACCTAATCTTAAATCCTGATTATGCCATTTGCTGGCTGTGAGAAATGAAATACACAATTTCTCTAGGCATAAAAATAATAGGGCATTTTTTCAGTATTAAAGAGTATTTGCAAAGCACCTAGGGCAGTGTATGGCTCATTAGTAGGTGCCTTCTTCCTCTACACATGTTGCACCCATTTGTTTCATTTATAGTTATGAATTATGTGGACTGGATAGGAGTAACATGGTAACTGATCTCTCTGCCTATTGTCCTGCATCATTCAAATCTCTAGTTCTTAATGACTCCAAAGTTACTATTCCAAAATACAAATATAATCATGATCCTCTCCTGGTTAATGACTTTCAATGTTTTCCTAAAATTTATAGGATGAAATTCTACCTCTTTGAAATCCTAAAAGACTTTTATCAACTGATCCATAGATATCTTCCTAGCCTTCTTGCCCTTCCTTGTACATAGTTGCAATCTTAGCCAAGCCAAAATCTTATTTTTTATGAATGTGAAAATTAAATTGATGGAACAGTCAGCAGATGTGACATTAAATTCTAGCTTTCTACTTGTATAATCTTGGGGAAAATCACTTGGAGTCTCTGTGTTTCGCTTTTCTTATCTGTACAAAGAAAATAGTAATATTCATTTCTGTTCTCCTGAATTTTAAGTTAAGATGAGTGATAGTAAAGTTCTCTTGAAGTTGCAAGATTCTATGGAAATGCAAGACTAATATTATTTCCTGTTATGTTGTGATAGCTATTTTTATTTATCAATTGTGGTTATGTGTTGGGGGCCTGAACACTACATGCTGATCCATTTATTTGCTCAATGACTAAACAATATGAAGAGTAGGAAAGATTTAAAAGAGACATCTGAATATTAGTATATATGGTAAGTGAAGAAGAAATTTTCATGGCAAGTTATGTTTGTCTGCTTATTATTTATCAACAGACATATTTGTCTTAAAGTACTCAGTAAGTACTGAATACAAACACTAAGGCCAAGTGAGTCTGTCTCGGCTGATAATCTTGGGAAATTTCCTCCTTTGGTGTATATATCACATCTACAAACCATAAATATCTAAAACCTGGTTTGGAAGCTGTGATTCACCATTGGAAAAGAAGCTCAAACTTTAGTTTGATGAGTATTCAAAAGATCAGGCTTAATAAAAGTTCATCAGTGATACATATAAATCACTTTAGATCTTAATCAGGGGTTTTTCTAAGTCTTTTAGAACAGCACGATTCCAGAGATAGACTTGATAAGCTAACAAAACTAAATCTCTGAGAGGATTTACAAAGGGATTTATGAGTCAATACCATTACTATTGTGCTCCTTCTGCAGTTGCTAAGATAACAAGAAACTTGGGATACCCAGAAATATATATATATATATATTTTTAAACTAGTATTAGGAATAATACAATTAGCCAACTAATGTGTCTATATCAGTTTCTAGGTGCTCCTCTCAGGAAAAAAAGAAAGTTCTATTGTTTTTCTCCCTAGACCTAGACAAGCACACATGCATTTAAATAAATCATCTGCTGTTTTCCTGTTTAACTTCTCTATTTGTCTCTAAATTATTCCAGGAATTTTCTCTGTGGTTTACTTTATCACTGGCTATTGTTTGTGACCAGTCCTTAGTATAAAATTGATAGCTAGAAAAAAATTCCCAGAAGTTTAAAGATGTCACACCTTGTCTTCTCTCTTACCTAGTTTCTGGTGAGAAGCCTCCTATAATTCATATCTTTTATTCACTGTCTATAATCTCTCTTTTTATGGGCCAACATTTACTGTTTTCTATTCTTTAGTTATCAGAAGTTTAAATATGCTCTATTGGGTGTGCTTTATTTTTTATCTTTCTTATGTTTCTCTGAGCCTCTTAATTCTGCAATTTCATAAGATATTATTTTTGGACATTTTCTCTTCAAATAATTCTTCTGCTATGTTCTCTCTCTCTAGTTCCTCTGGGACCCCAATTATATGACTATTAAAACATTTAGCATTATTGATTATTTGTTCTGTTTTTGTTTCCCCCACTGTTTTTCTCTCTGTAGTTCAGTTTCAGTATTTCCTCTTCATCTATATTTGGACTCACTGACTTTTATCTCAGATGCACTGAGTCTAATGATGAACCTGGCAAATGTATTCTTCAAATTTGATATCAGGATTTTTATTTCTAGCATTCCCACTTGACCGTTTTATAGTGCCATCTCTCTGCTGAAAATACCCTTCTTGTTACACATATTATCAACCTTGTCCAGTAGATGTTTCAAGGTATTAAACATAGTTGTTTTAAAGTCATTTATCAAGTTCCAACATATGAGTCACCTGCAAATATAGTTCTATTGATTATTTTTTCTCTTGACAATAGGTTGAGGAATGTGAGTCTGTGCCCGTGTCTTGAACATTTTTATATTATTATTATTGAGTACCAGACATATTGTGTAAAGATTGAGGTAAATAGAATTTATGCTTGAAAATGGGCATGCCTCTTTTTGATTAGGCTATGCATATTGGGGATTGAGTCAATCTAGTCAGGGGTTAGGCTGAATTTGGGCTTTGTTGTTGCTATGGCCACACTCCAAGCAACATAAACTTCAAATTTCTCTTGGGTTTTGGTTCAATGTTTGTGCTCCATTTTCAGTTTTCTGCCATATTAATGTGCTTTCATCGTATAGGGGATTTCTTAGATCTTTGCCCTTTCTCTGTATCAGGCTGCTATTACCTAGTCCAGCTTAGTGTAGGTAGGATCTATGTGCCTGGGTTTTCCCAGTGGGGCTTCCTCCGTGTTTGTGTCCCTCCCTACGTGGCAGCCAAACTCTGACTAGTGTCTGTGGTAGGTCACATGCAGGTGACAGTTTTGCTCCTCTCCCTGTGGTAGGAGATCTGTAATAATTACATAGCACTTGGCGCACAGGGCTCTTGTCTACCACCTTCCCCTGAGTAGAGGGTTCTCTACCATACTTCCTTCAGCAGCAGTGGGCGTTGGTGGTGACAGGGATTGCTGCACTTCTCCTATTTAAGACTTTTTCTCATTTGAGAGAAGAGTCTAAGCAGGAGGTGGGGCTTTCTGCCTTTCCTGTAGTGGAGGAAGACCTTCTCCTCCACATTACCACTGGGGAAGCTCTCTTTGGACTCCTGAGTGGCTCCTAATCTACAAGTGAATGCAATTTTTTAAAAACTCTAGCACCACCACCCCCTCCCACCCCGCCCCAGTGCTCTTCCTCTAATAAGGAGGACACATTCTGAGAAATGCATCGTTAGGCAATTTCATTCATGCTTTTAGTAGAATATATGATATGTCTAGGTTGCTTATTGTACATACTCTAGGAGTTCATCAACAAGTAAACTTACCAAAACCCAGACGGTACAGCCTACTACATACACACCTAGACTATACAGTATACCACCATCACATATATAGTTTGTTGTTGGCCAAAGCATTGTTATGGGGGACATGACTGTACTATAATATCAGCCCATACTTGAATTTTTTTAAGCACATTTCTTTTTTACTATTTATAGGACAGCCACAACTTTCTCCTCTTGTCTGCCACTGATGATCCAGGCCAAGGGTCAGAAATAATTGGTAGTACTGAAATGTAATTCTATTACTTTTCTTTAGATAGTTTTGGTGGTCATTCGTAGTAGCATCAAAATTGTGGGTCTGGGTTTTTGTTTTGTTTTTAACACAGAATTCTTCTAAAAACTGTGAAAGTATTTCTTGTTTTATTTGTGGCAATGAAGTGAAATGTGGATTTCTGGGAAAGGCGCATGAACTTCTTGGTGTGAAATCTTTCAGAACAATACTTAACAGTTACATTTTGTTATTCTCATTGTTTACCTGAGAAAGAGGGAAAATAATAATCTGAATAGTGAATGCCTAAAGCCTTAAAACCTTCTGGTCTTCCGGAAAAATCACACTCTGTGAACATGATAATGAAGTAAGGATTTGAACTCATGTGGCAAAGAAAGGGTTAGCAGCAAGCCTACAATATCTGTGAAATATTTTATCTCTTTCAGGAACACCTGGGAAAGAACAAGCTGCACTGGTCAAAGTTCCTTGCAAACTCACCAGCAGAAAGATAATAGAGTCCTTAAAGGTGAAATGCTTTTAGCAGAATATATCTGATCTGTCTAGGTTGCTGATTGTACAGACCCTAGGAGTTCATAGACATTGGAGACAGACCCACGAAAACTATCACATAAACTATAATAAATGCAAAAAGGAATCATAACCAAATGGATCCTTCTATAACAAGTGATGTTCTGCATATATTGCTTAGAACATCACATATTTAATCAAAACCAAAATAGGTCCTAATAAACCTACAAAGCTGCTTGGTCATCTTGAGCCTCTCCAAGAGAGAAGAAATGCATTGCTTATATCTTTATAATTACCACCGAGTAAAATATCTGATTCCTGTGAGTCAGCTTTCTTTTTAAACTCAATAGATACCTCTGATTTCAAGTATAAACATGTTTCCCTATGCAACAATGCCTGCTTCTGCCTGGTCAAAGTCTAAACAAGAACCACTGAATCAAAATTCAGAATTCATGTTATTTTACCATGTGAATTTTTAAACCAATTTAGGGAGTTTTCATTTGCCATGAGTTTTGAAATACCACTGCTTAATTGATGGTGTGACTGACATGTGGTAGAAATTCCAGAAAACCAAAAATGTCTATGCACATATGCAAATACAACCACAAAGAAATATTTCATATTCTTGAAAAATATGTAGAACAAAGAACATCAAAATAACAATAGTGGATTTTCCTTAGGTATAAGGTATGTTTGGCTATTTTTGATAGATCATTGGCCTGCTTTTAATAATAGCAGCCACAGAAAATGAATCTATGTAATAGGCATTGTGTTAGGCATTTATTCTTTATGATTTTATTATGTCAAAGATAAATAGACAAAAGAAAAAATAATACCTTTGGGATGTTACTCAGGGCTCAACTTACACACAATCAATGCTAGCCTTTGCCCATCTAGGTCCTATTACCTGGTTCTCCATAATTTTGATATTATATAGGCCTTCATCAGGATTGGCTCAGTCTGAATGGGATGGAGTCTGCAGATTAAGGTTATCTATTTTATGGAGCAGAGGAAGGGACTACCTAGAGAAGGTACTAATCACCAAACCAAAGCAAATGAGACTTAAGTAATGTAAAATTAAAATTAAGATCTATCTCTATATATGTTAAATTTTTATGTTTTTAAATAGGATGGGTTGTTTTCATGCCCATTGGTCTGTATTTCTTTGATTGATCAATGTACCTAACAATGAGCTTTCCTTCAATTCATTACCTTATATGTTGGTTTGAGTATTGGATACATATAGTTCTCATTATTAAAGAAATTTTATTTAAAATTTTTTAAGTGGTTTTGTTTTTATGTTTTTCAACATAATGTTTTTAATATATCACATACAAATTTGTAAGACCCTCTAAATTTAGTAAATGTTTGTTTTTAGGTCATTCATTTCCAAACATACACACACACACACACACGTTTATTTTACAAACCTCTCACATCCTAACCTCCACTTTTTAGTCCCTGTTTCCATACTTTTTTTTCACTGATAAAATTCAAGTTCTTCAAGTAGCACAAAAATAAATCATAGAGACAGACCCATTGGTATTGAACCTGTCTCGAACACCCGAGAGAGGTGATGGAGGAGGAATTATCTGTAGAAAGTACAGAAGTACAGCCAAAAATGGATTCTCAATGCGGCCTCCCTTCCAGAGTGGCTGTGCCTATGCTAAGTAAGCATTGTGACGTTCTCTGCTTTCTTACTTAGTGATTGGACTTAATATGAGCACCCCGCAATGATTTCTAAGCAGCTTGTTTATCAGAAAGATCAATAATATTTTGACAATAGGGCTGGAAAACAAACAGCTTTCTTCTCTGAGTCAAAAGACCTTTTCAGATGTCTTGAATAAAGTTCATACTAGCATCATGTTTTATCCCTGAAGTCTTTAATTGGTCTTTTATTGGGAAAAGGGAAATTTGCCACAGTATATTTTTTAACCTTACAAATTTCCTGCTCATACACTTTACAAAGTAATAAATTTGGTCATCAGAAATAAAGAATAGAAAACAAAAATAATTCTAATTATATAGAAAAAAATGATTATATAATTATAATAGGAAGTAATTCTAATTATAAAATAATTCTATAGAAAATTAAAATAATTTGGAACCAGAAGACCAATTATTTTTTTTACTCATTCCAAGAAAGTCCCTAAACTTTTCTCAGTCTTCATATTTTAATCCATAAAATGTCTGATTTGCCTATGCTATAATGATACTATGAATATCAAGTGAAAGAATGTGCATGAAAGTCCTAGGAACTAGAATGTATATAAACATGTTTGATTTATCCAACTGTATACTTACACTATCCCTTGAGTGCATCATTCATTTTTCTGATGTGTTCCTAAGTTACAGTTTTGCCTTAGAGTAAAGATAGAAGAAATTGCATCTCACATATCAATATGGTAAGTAATAGTGGCCGCCTAAAATACTATTTTCGGAAGGATTCTGAAGAAGGATTAGGTTTAAAAAAATAAACATTGTTAATATTAATGATATCTCCCACAGGAACCAGCATGGGAATACAAGCAGCCATGCCACACATTTTCAATAGCTTTCTTAAAACTCAAAACAGTTATTCCAATAAACTAGATTTTTCTTGTCAACTCAAGGACCAAGATTAACACAAGAACAACAACAAAAAAAAAGATTTATATTACTTAACATTAGGCTCTCCTACCTGGCCAGGAGAAACCTGACATAGTCATAGGCAATTAATGGTAGTCTCTTTGCATGAACCTAATAAATTATTGAAGCTATTTATTTTTTTTTCAAATAGGGAAGGAATGTTGGATGCTAGGGGAATCTAGCTGTGAACTCACTGAAAAGCCAGTAGAATCTGGTGCTCTGACTAGTGAAGTAAGCATTCTCCGCATTGCTCCAGTCAAAGAGGAAAACTCGGCCGTTCATTAAAGGGCTGTTCTTTACTAAAGGGATATGAATTGACGTGTGCATCTACTTGTGAGAACCCCCTGATGTGTTCTCAGGGACCATGAAGGACAAATTAAAATCACTGACCTTTTAATAATTACAGACTGCTGCTGATGTATGTCAGGAAGACAGATCTTGAGGTGTTTTTCCCAAAGAGGTGTCTTCCAGCCTGAAACAGTATGACAATGTATACTTTGGGCAATTTGTTTTTGAAATGAGTTATTAAAAAGTGGCACATTTTAGTATGTGAACAGAGACACTGTGGACTCCATAGTATAAATACTAAATGATCCCAAAAGTTCTGGCTGACACATTTACCTTGTTAACATTCATTGACTCATCCATTTATTTATTCAACAAATATCTGAACACTGACTAAGTGCCAAGCAGTGGCTAGATGGTGATGATGCAATGGTGAATAAGACAAATGTGGTTCCCTTGTTTTCTGGAACTAACATGGGACTACTAGAGAAACAAGGATTAGCCAAGTAATTACACATGTGGGTATTGCTGCAAAGGACATATAGCAAGTAACAAAGACATGCTAAGAAGATCATAAAGGGAAGTGTTAATTCTGTGAGATTAGGGAGTGCTAAAGCCCAAAAGGTCTGTAGTAGCTAAACACATGAAGTTGTAAAAGTGGTAAATATTGTCTAGATGAAAATATTTTCTACATGAGAAGTGAGGATCTGAAATGGTCGACTTAGCTAACTAAGCCAGTCAGCCTAGATTTAAAGAAAATTGCCGAAACCGGTTTGGCTCAGTGGATAGAGCGTCGGCCTGCGGACTGAAAGGTCCTAGGTTCGATTCCGGTCAAGGGCATGTACCTTGGTTGCGGGCATATCCCCAGTAGGAGATGTGCAGGAGGCAGCTGATTGATGTTTCTCTCTCATCGATGTTTCTAACTCTCTATCTCTCTCCCTTCCTCTCTGTAAAAAATAAAAAAATAAAAAAAGACAGATGAGTAGGTTAATTGAAAGCTGAATCACCCAAAGTGATGTATAATTTTGATGCTGGTATCTTCTGCAATTTTCACTCGAGACTAGATGTTTAGTGTCTTATTCTTAGGATGCCTTCAGAAGCACAATCCTTTGGTCTGAACTCTCCCTGCTTTCTGTTGTTGCTTTCCCCCCTCAGGAATGAGTCATCAAAACCATTATCTACAGCAAGAATCTGAAAAAGGCCTTCTACACCCATGGCACAGTGGCAGCTGTCTAGAAATCTAGACACTCGTTCTCAAACTACATACAGATCAATAAAGAGAGAATAAGAAAACTCTTGCTGGGGCCAGTCCACATCCAATGACTGGTTGACATGGAGATTGAAAGTCCTCAACAACTCTGAAGGGCATTCTCCAGTTTCAGGACTCCTATGGGCCAGCTGATGCCTTTGATGAGAGAGGCAGCTTCATAGCCTAACTTTTCCCTCTGTTCAACCCTGTTTCCTTATCTTTCTTTCTAGAAGTGGCGAATCCAAGTGCTCCCCATAAACCTCTTGCAGGGTAATCTCTGAGCTGTGGGCTGAACTGTGCCCACATATGCTGGAGCCCTAATCCCCAATGCTATTAATTTAGGAGGTAATTAAGGTTAAATGAGGGCATTAGGGTGAAGTCCTGCATCAATAGTATTAGTGGCTGTACAGGAAAGAGAGGGTGAGAGAGAGATTGTTCCATGTGCATGCACACAGAAATACTCATGTGAGCACATAACAAGAAGGTAGACACTTGCATGCCAAGAAGAGAACTCTCACAACCACCTGGCCATGCTCACCCTGATCTCAGACTTCCAGCCCTTAGAACTGTGAGAAAATAAATTTCTGTTGATTACCAGTGGTCGGCAAACTCATTCGTCAACAGAGCCAAATATCAACAGTACAACGATTGAAATTTCTTTTGAGAGCCAAATTTTTTAAACTTAAACTATATAGGTAGGTACATTGTTATTAACTTAATTAGAGTACTCCTAAGGCTTAGGAAGAGCCACACTCAAGGGGCCAAAGAGCCGCATGTGGCTCGAGAGCCGCAGTTTGCCGACCAGGGGTTTAAGCCACCTAAACTGCATTACTTTGTTATGGCAGTTGGAGCTCACTAATACACCCCACCTCAGCATCCGATTCCCAGGAAACCCCACCTGTGACAGTGTCCCTCTGTACAACCCTGACTGTGCAACCACAATTCCTTAGACTCAATAAAAACGATACAACCCAATGAAACAAATAAGTGTAGATACATAAAGATTCCGATTATGCTTCAGTGCTTTCTGAGTTGAAACTCAAGCGTTCTATTTCGAAAGTATCTTCTCAGCCTGAATTACTCTAAGAAGATAACTGCCTGCTGAGCACAAAGCTATTCATCATATTCATGACTTTGGGAGAGTCTGTCGCTGGTCCCCACATTTCTGACAGGTGGAAATGGAGAGGTTGTCATGTCTAGCAAGCCATGTCTCCAGTGGTGTTGAATCACTTAAAATTCCAAACACCTACACTGTCCCCCCTAAGGCTTCTTACCATCAGGATTCCAGGCACTGCAGAGCTGTGACAGGAGATAAGGAGGGCCCCAAACCAAGAAAATAACAAATAACTTTGTAGAAGCCTCTGAAATTTAGCATTTCTGACCAAAGCTTTGTCCGTTCGAAGCAGAACTCAAGTTCTGTACTCCAAATTATTATTGGTGGGTAAGGTTTTTATAGGAATGCAGGAAAACATGAATCTTGCTTTATGACAGTGATGGCGAACCTATAACACGCGTGTCAGAGGTGACACGTGAACTTATTTTTTTGGTTGATTTTTCTTTGTTAAATGGCATTTAAATATATAAAATAAATATCAAAAATATAAATCTTTGTTTTACTATGGTTGCAAATATCAAAACATTTCTATATGTGACACGGCACCAGAGTTAAGTTAGGGTTTTTCAAAATGCTGACACGCCGAGCTCAAAAGGTTCGCCATCACTGCCTTATGATCACCACTTCCTCATGCCAGTTTTCCGAGAAAAATTTACACAAGTATCAGTACCAAGAAGAGATATAAAAGTACAGCTTCATCATTAACGATGGGCCAGCACCTGATCCTACAATAAGTACTCTCTGCTACTGGTAAATTAAAATGACCCCGTTGAGAATGGCCTGGAAGCCAAAGCAATATGTCCATTTCCACCTTAAGCCCAAACTCAGATTTTAGAATTATATTTCTGTCTAGATAGAAGCAAGAAAAAAGCAAATGAGAGAAGCATAGAGCCTGAGCACACATACTTCCACATATCTGCTCATGCTACTGCCTCTGTGTGGAAAGCCTTCTTTAAACAAAGTTCTACCCTACATCCTCCAGAAATCTCCACTCGCCCTTTAAAGTTCTCCTGAGTGAAGATAGTCCAGTTTCCACAAAGTTACCCCTTACTTTATACCTTCAAACTTATATATGTCCTTGTTGCACATTTCAGCCTCTTTATAATTATTTATTGGGTTACTTTATTCACTAGAAAATGAGTTTCATGGAGGCTGGGACCATGTCTTGCCAATCTATATATATAAAGAGGTAATATGCTAATTGGTCCTAACAGTGTCCCAGTCTCGACCTGTCAACAATGTGGGCAGGGCTGTGGGGATGGGGGGGGGGGGGGGCACGCATGATTTCGTCCCGCCTAGGCAGACTTTCCTGGGCAGCCAAACCCCGAAGCAAACCCAGGGTTTACTAAGCTTTACTGGAGTTGCTCCCCACTCCTCCACCCCTTGCCCCAGGACCACGCTGCCCAGAGCAGGGAGCCCCGGAAGCCTCCTAACAGGCGGGCGGCAGGGAGTCATGGAGGTGCAGGATGGCCGGAGCCAAGTTCCCTGGGGGTCTGAGGAGAGTGCCTGATCGGACTGCAAAGAAGGAAGAGGAAGCGGACACAGGGAGCTCTTCCAATCCCCCTGCACAGACACCCTAACCCAGCCCCCGCACCCCCATGGGGAGGAGGAGCCTGACAGGACCGGGGAAAGACCCAGTCTCGGGGGTAGCTGCAGCCTGCACCTCCAACTCCTAATCTCTTCCCCCCGCCTCCCGCCACAATAATAGCATGCTAGCGATGACCCATCAGCACCCTGAGGCACCCGGGGCCAGTGGCCCGCCGCTGCTGGGCCCCCTCCGCTGGGCCAGGCAGGCCTCTCCTCTCTACAACTCCGGACCCGGATGAAGGCGGGCCTGAGCATCCCCCAGGTCAGACCCATTCCCCCCTCCCCACCTCACAACAGCAGTGGCGCTATCTCTGCAGTGGATGCAGAAGCCACTGAACCTCGCCAGGGCCACGTCTAAACCCACCCTCCTAGCCTGCCTGGCCGGGCCCTGGCCCGGGCCCCACTCCGCTCCAGGAGATCGGAGCCCCTCCCTGAGCACTTACAGCTGTGAAAGGGCCACATTTAAAGAATGGTGCCAAGTGGGGAGGTTTGTCAATTATTCCCCCTTCAGCCTCGCTGCCCCCCTAGTGGCCCCTAGCACCCCCCCCCCCCACCAGGGCCTCCAGGGACAACCACTGCTACAGGGCTGCTGGCCAGAGCCCGCCCCTCCAAGGCCTGCCGAATCTCTGCAAAGCTTCCATAGCTACAGTCCCAAGAAACAATCATGCCCTCCTCCCCTAATCAGCACCTGCTACCTGTGAGGGCAGTTGGGGGTGAGCAGGCCAGTAGGGGGGGCAGTTGGGGCAATCAGGCAGGCAGTGGGGGGAAGTTGGGGGTGATCAGGCAGGCAGGCAGGTGAGTGGTTAGGAGCCAGTGGTCCCAGATTGCGAGAGGGATGTCCGACTGCCTGTGGGATTGGGCCTAAACTGGCAGGAGATCCCAGATTGGAGAGGGTGCAGGCCAGGCTGAGGGACACCCGCCCCCCTCCCCCCCCCCCATGCACAAATTTTGTGCACCAGGCCACTAGTCTATCAGATAAGTCTAAGACATGATAAGTGCTGTATATCCAGGTACCTGAAATCCCCCATCATCTGGTCCCAACCTTTCTTTCCAGCCTCAACTCCCACTGAACTCACCAGTCCCTCAACCACATCGCACTGCTTTAACCACAACACACAACTCACTGACATGCACAAATGCCATGTACAGCCACAGCCTCCTGCTTTCACTCATACTGTTCCATTTTCATGAAATGTCCCTAATCATTTCAAACAATAAAAATCTTCATCTTTCTCCGAGGTCCAAATAAATACCACTTCCTCCACACAGCCTCCTCTTTACTTTCCCATCATCTCATGTTAACTCCGTTCTTTCCACATACATCATACATTCTCTACACAGGTCTCCATTCTTTGCTGGGATATAAACTCTTGGAAGACAGGAGTCATGCCTTTTCTGCCTAAGGACATTCAGATGCATATGTGACTCCCAGATTCTAGTCCCACTAAATCCACTATATATTTTATATCCCTTATGTGGCAAACCTGAAAAGCATCTCAAACTCCTTCTCTTTAGTTACCATTCCCTGTATTTCTTGAAAGTGCTATTTCTTTTCACTACCACTACCCTAGCTCAATGCTTTCCCATATTTTTTTTCTTTACCAAAGGGCTGCATTCGCTCTTAATCATCCCCTTGACTATTATTTCACCCAAGGATCTTTCTTGTACTCTGGACTCTAAGAACCCTGAAGACAGAGACCCTTTCTTACTTGTCTTTCTTTTTTTCTTTTGGTTAAACAAACACTTCAAAGGGTCTATTATGTGCCAGACTCTGTTCAAAGCTTTGAAGACAGAAACACAAGTAAGACTCAGTCCCTGGCACAGTGTTTGGCATATGGTAGGATTTTCAGAAATATTTATGAAATGAAATGATAAAAAAAAAGAATGAATGATGTGCATGGATCATCATCTTTCTACTACTTAAACTCCTTTGAGGCCCACATTTATGTGTTCAATTTATTTTCAACAGTTACCAAAGCAATTCAATGAGAAATGTAAAGTTTTTACAACAAATCATCCTGGATCAACTAGATAAACATATTTTTTAAATTAACATTGATCCATATTTTATACCAAATGCAAAAATGTAACTCAAAATGAATCATAGTCCTAAACAGAAATGCTAAAGCAATACAACTTCTAGAAGAAAACACAGAAGCCTTTGTGACACAGGCAGATGTTTGTCAGATATAAATGACCAACTGATATTTGCAACAACATAGATGAACTTCAAAATCATATGCTGAGTCAAAGAAGCAAAGTACAAATGAATAAACACCATATGAATCCATTGAGATAAAATTCTAGAAAATGGAAACTAATATATGGTGTCAGAAAGCAAATCAGTGATTAGCTGGAGCAGGTATAGAGAGAGATGAATTACAAAAGGGCATGAGAAAATTTTGGAGTAACAGAAAATGTTTGTTTTCTTGATTGTGTTAATGGTTTTTCATGGGTGCATAAATATGTCAAAATTCATCAAATTACATGCTTTCCATATGTGCAATTTATTTACTTTAAATATGCCTCAGCAAAGTTGGGGAGAGAACCTTGAATGATTCTCTGTACCAAGGAGTAAAGTAAAAACTGTGTCACAGGGATTTTATATTATTAGGCCCCTGCCTCACTCTGGCCTCATCTCCAGCCACTTCTCCCATATGTTTTATGTTGTAACAGAACTGAAAAGTATCGCATCCCTTCAATACCTCTCTTCTTTGTCATTTGTTGGATATGTGCTTTTTCATATAGTGTCTCCTCTATGGAAAGTTTATTGATACTCCTGTTCACCTGGAAAACAACTAGTCATCTCTCAGAACTCAGTTCAGTGCCTGCATACAGTAGGCGCTCAATAATAATTGTCTAGTGTCTGCATAGGCTCAGGAGTCAACTCTAAGAAGCCTATTCTGACCCTCTGCACATATACCCTGGAGTTAAAGTTCATGGCTCCTTCAGTAATTCATTAGTACTGCTATTGCTTGTATCTGTTACCTTCTATTGCTTTACCAGGGGTTCCAAGTTTGTTTTCCTACATGTGAACTTCTTAGGAACTGTAATAGGCAGAATTCTAAGATGACCCCCAAAATTCCTGTCCCATGTGCTTTCAAACCTTCTTCCAATTATTTAACCAAATGCTAGGTGTTGCTGTGAAGGAAGTTTTGCAAATGTAATTAAGATCCAAAAACCAACTGACTTTAAGATGAGGAAATTATCCGAGTGGTCCTGGCCTAATTATGTGAATCCTTCGAAAGCAAATAATTTTCTACAGCTGGTCACAGAAGAGAAATTATAAATTAAAACTATGAGAAAGACAGTACACCACTGCTGGCTTAAAGATCAAGGGCATTAGATGGATAGGAATATGAGTGGCTTCTAGGTTCTGACTGATAGCCAGCACGGAAACTGGGACTTCAGTCCTACAACCTCAAGGAACTGAATTCAGTCAACAACCTGAAAGACCATGGAAATAGATTTTTGTCCTAGAGCCTCTAGATAAAAACTCAGTCTGAACAACGTTTCTTTTTCAGCCTCGTTATATCTTGAGCAAGGAACTCATTTATGCTGTGCCAGATTCTGAACTACAGAACGGTTAGCTAATATGAGTGTTGGTTTAAACCTCTATGTTTGCATTCATTTGTTACACTGCTGGCATTCAAATAATACAGACACAGAAATCACATCTTATGTATCTTTATAACACATGGATCCTCATGTAATAAGTCTCAACCATGTTTTTAGGAAAGATGTAAAATAAGAATGAGAAGAAGGGAGGAGTGAGCGGGGAATGGAGGTAAGAAATGCCAAAAAAGAACAGAGCTTCCAGGACAGAGACTCTAGACCTTAATTATACTGATACATTATCACCTATGGCAGTGATGGCAAACCTATGACATGCGTGTCAGAGGTGACACGCGAACTCATTTTTTTGGTTGATTTTTCTTTGTTAAATGGCATTTGCACAGATAAAATAAATATCAAAAATATAAGTCTTTGTTTTACTATGGTTGCAAATATCAAAACATTTCTATATGTGACACGGCACCAGAGTTAAGTTAGGATTTTTCAAAATGCTGACACGCCGAGCTCAAAAGGTTCGCCATCACTGACCTATGGAGATCTTTAACAAATACTAGTGGCTGGGTCCCACTCTTAATGATTCTGACTTAAATGATATAGATGGACATCAGCATTTTTAGAATCTCCCCAGGTAATTCTAACATGCAGCCAAGGGTGAGAACTACTGCTATGGTTGCTCCTACATTGACTTCCAGTAGCTCAGCCAAGACTTCAGAGATCTAGACACCTGTGAAGACTGGCTGGGTCCTCAACCCTTAAGAAGCTCTTAATTCCTAGATGTGCTCTGTTTCACAGTTAGCTCTTTCCAGGATGTTAATGGGCCTAACTCCAGGAGATACTCATTCTCTTTTTTCATAGGTTCCTGAGTTTAGGTTTAAATAACAATCCCTTGGCATTTAAATAACTTCTCAGCTTCTTCCACATCATAGCCTTCTTAGACCCTGATGATCACATGAATTTTTCTCTGCATGATTCCCAACTGCAATCCACAGAGAACTCTGATAATTCCCTGATTAGAAATGGTGAATTTCATTATCTGGATACTGTCCTTAATCTATTACCAACACTTAAAAATCTTTCTCATTAAAAAAAATTAATTTCTAATCAGAGTTCTTTGCAGGAGGGTTTTATAATGAAAAGAAGACTATACCAGGAACCCGGGATACAATTCTGGTTCTGCCCCTTATTAATCATATGGGATATCTGGCAAGATAGTTAACCACTATTAATGATAGTTTATCATCATTAAAGTAGAAGGGTCTATATTTATCTCATTGGGTTGATATTAGACTCACAGTATGATTATGTGATTATGTAATGGTTTGTTAAAACAGCTTAGGTGTGTGTGTGTGTATGTGTGTGTGTGTGCGCACATGTACATATATTTAGATGTACAATCCACTGGAGCAACCAATATATTTTTTGAAGCAAAATATTTCAACAAATGATTTTCTTGGGGAGAGTAACAACACATAAATAGGGATGCTCTCCCTGGCATAAAGATGTCATATATACATATATGTAGTATTAATTCTTAAGACCAGCTGGTCTTTCAAAAATATACGGGGCAGGGGGACAGGGAAGGGCATCCACATAAGTTTTAAACAAATTTCTTCTGGAACATATTTTATATGTCAGAACCTAGGCAGTTATCTAAATAAATGATCTAAATAAGTATGTAGATCAAGCCTGTGAGATAGGTATTTTTTTACTTCCATCTTTTGCAGATGAAAAAATTGAAATTTAAATATGAATTTGAATTTGATCAAGGGCATGCTGTTAGTAAGTCATGGAGCTGATATTTGAACTCAGAACTTTTTGGCCTGTCAGTAAAACCAGCACAGTTGGCTTGGGTTGCCAAGCCATAAATAATAAAAACCAATTAAGCAGTACCCTTAGGCTGGGAGGGGAAGGTGGCAACATTATGCAATGGGAAACCTTCCATTACAAATGTGAAAACTAGCAAAAGAAGGTACTCACTGTTGGGAGCCAATGGCTGGGGGGAGGCAGAATTGCATGGGAGGGGGATGGGCCACTTGGGT
Organism: Myotis lucifugus; assembly: GCF_000147115.1. Taxonomy (NCBI): domain Eukaryota; kingdom Metazoa; phylum Chordata; class Mammalia; order Chiroptera; family Vespertilionidae; genus Myotis; species Myotis lucifugus. Next base: position 602,660 of record NW_005871313.1, on the reverse strand, counting down.
AACTGAAAGGAGATTGAACAGAAAGGCTATTAGGAGAGATGGAAGGTTGTTTTGGAGGGTTGTACCTATATACTACTGCAATGGTTATCAAGCTTGAGGGTGCACTGGAATCTTCTAGAGGACTTGATAACACTGATTGTGGGCTCCACTCCCAGAATTTCTGATTCTGGGTCTAGGTGAGGCCAGGAGATTTGCATTTCTAACAAATTTCCAGTGATGCTAATGTTACTGATCTGGGGATCACATTTTGAGAATCACTGTAGTAGAGACCCACACCTGTTTCTGACAGGATCATTCAATCTCTTGGAGGCCCAGGTCACTGCTCCACAGATTATCACAAGATTTTAAGAGTGTGAGCAATGCAGCTAGACTTGTCTTGTTTCTAAAGGCACTTACCAGGTGGTTGATCTTGAGCAATTTAACTTATTTGTGCCTTAGTTGAGATAGGTAGGTAGGTAGGTAGGTAAGTAGATAGATGATAGATAGATAGATAGATAGATAGATAGATAGATAGATAGATGATAGATAGATAGATAGATAGACAAACACAGAAAACTATAAGCTAGCTATCATCATGCAATAGTATGGTATGGTGGACACAGTTATGGCCACCCAATCCTTCTTCAAAGAACACTTGTTGCTAAGCTGAAGAGAGTGCTGCCAGCAAGGACTGCCTCAGCTGCAGAGAGCCACCTCACTCAGCGTCATGTCCTCCTGGCCAGCCATGTCCAATGACTGTGGAGGCAGAGATGCAAGTACCCGGTCAATTTGGCCCAGTGCAGGCCAATTCTGAGCACCACTTAAGTCCAGAGCTTGCTATGTGGTCAGCTGATGCTGCTCGGCCTGCATCACAGCTCAACTCCTCCCTTAACCCCTTTGCTCAAAATTGCTTTCTTCCTTCTCTTTCATAGGATTTTGTTCCAAGGACCCTCCCATCTGAACATACTGTGAACTAAATAAACGACATCTCAGAATCTGCTTCTTGGAGAACTCAACCGGCAACATTGCAAACCCTTTGAGGCCAAAGGAGCAAGATTTGGATGAGGAAGCACAACATAAAGTCAAAACCCTCAGACCTAGTTCTTAGGTTTGGTGTCTAATTACATAATATTTTCCAGTGAATATTAGTAATCATTCATTGCTACTTAGTATGTGCCATGGATTATTGCATTTAATCATCAGGAAATCCAGGGTTTTACCCCACTTGTCTGGGGACAGTTTCTGCACGTCCTGGAAGAAGGCACATCCTCAAGAGACACTGGGTGCCCTCTGGAGATACATCCTCGTGATCAAAATAGAGAGCTAGGGGTAGGAGGCCTGCAGATGCAGGTTGGCCAGGAATAACTCTGAGGAATCTGGAGCTCATGGTTGGCCAGTAATAAGGAGCTAACCACAAGAAACTGTTGGCAGATATCAGAGATTGTGATTGGAGAGGGTGCTGCAGGGTGGTCAGAGGTTGAAAGAAGGGGAGTCCTGGGTATGTTTCCTCCAAACATTGTTGAAGCAAGAGAAAATTCATGGGGGCACATGCTGAAATAACCAGTCTTATTATGATTACTCAGGAAGTTATTTTAATGACTTTCCCATCCTATTTTATTAGCCATCAGGTTCTTGGTTCTGCATCTGTGATCTTGATGCCTTCTGCCGGGCCTCTGGCTATGTCCCATCACTGCTCTCTCTAAGGCAGTGATGGCGAACCTATGACACGTGTGTCAGAGGTGACATGTGAACTCATCTTTTTGGTTGATTTTTCTTTGTTAAATAGCATTTAAATATATAAAATAAATATCAAAAATATGTCTTTGTTTTACTATGGTTGCAAATATCAAAAAATTTCTATATGTGACATGGCACCAGAGTTAAGTTAGGGTTTTTCAAAATGCTGACACGCCGAGCTCAAAAGGTTCACCATCACTGCTCTAAGGGGTGAGAAAATACCTAAAGCCAGACTGCCATTTTTGAAAAAAAATCTCCCCTAGGAGACAAGCACATTTCAAGTACTATTTTGAGCTAAACTTTTGATTTCAGCAATAAATCTCCTTAAAATTTATGAAGAAATGTGGCTTAGTGAAACCATTGAAAATTCCATAAAATTGATCCTACATGAATAAGCTGTTGCAGCTTTTTGTATCCAGTTTAACCCACATGGAAAATGTTAACTCACCATACCAACAACATAATTCAGCATTAATTAGCATAGCAGTTACCATGGAAATGTGCCAAACACAGGTGGTTTGGCAGTGTGTGTGAGGAGTTCCCAAAGGGAGAAAGTATTAGTGCCCCATTTTGGTGTTTAAATTTTTCATACAGTTAACCAATTTAAAGAGATGCAGCTGAAACAGACAACAGTGTGGTGATAGCCAGAGGGAAAGGCGTGGGGAAAGGTGGAAGAGGGCAAAGGGGGGATAGATAGTGGTGGAAAGAGACTTGACTTTGGCTGGTGAATGCACAATGCAGTATGCAGGCGATATGTTACAGAGTCGTACACTTGAAACCATTATGGTTTTATTACCAATGTCACCCCAATACATTCAATTAAAAAAGAAATAAAAAATAAACAATAGGTAACCATTGCTCTCCAGCAGTGAATAATGAAATATGGTCCTCAATCACTTGCATAGGATCACCCAAGAAGCTTCTAAAATTCAGATTCCTGGGCCCCCTTTTTGGCCTATAAATCCCTAAGAAGGGTTATAGTAAAGATAATCTAATTTTTTGATGAGCATCCTCTGGGTGATACTTATAAAACTGAGAAATTTTGTTATAGAGTTGGACTAATTAAGCAACCTGATTTTGAAAGTAAACAGTAGAAACCTAGAAAAAAATCAGGTAGACGTGCCCAAAGGCACATGGTTATCTAGTGACAATGTCCAATCCTTCTTGAGTATTTTGAACTCATCTGTGTTCAGAAACATTTGATAAGTATGTATATGACTAGCTGTCTTTTGCTCTAATAGGAAATAATAAATGAGTGAGGTGTATGTCAGCTTCTCAAGTTGCTCAGGAAAGTCAAGCTTAGACAGACAGGCAAGACGTGTAAAAATGAACCAGAGATAAACTTAAGGCAGTCTGAGATGAGCTACCTTTGTAATTCTGAAAAGTAGTCCTGTCGGAATTCCGAAGAGAGAGACAGAACAGTGCAGGCTGGGCTTTCTTGGAAGTCTTCCTGGAGGAAGTGATGTTTGACTAATTTTTTAGATAAAAAGAAAAATAGGAAGAGTAGTATATCTTACATGTGGGGAATAAAGGAGAATAGTGGTATAGACTTAGAAATCAGGATGAAAATGTGATGAGTTACTTTAAAAATTTTACCAATTATTTACCTAAGAATATCAGTTTTCTCCTTTGTTTTCTCATCTGTAAAATGTAAATATTGAATGCGATCATGTATGAATATGCATAACAAAAACTTAGGCTCCTAATGGGATATCAACAAATGCTAGTCCTACCTTCTCCTTCTCTTTTAAGACAGCAAACAGACATAATGTGAAACTACATTTTTTTTCATGTACCATATGCCAGAAAGAAGATAGCCTACCAGTCATCATCATTTTCCCAAATGTCTTTGAAAAGGTCAGAGCAAACTATTTCATTACTTTTAAAATATTTTAATAGTATAACTAACTATGTGTCGGAATTACCATCTTCAAAACTTAGATGAACTTGACTTCTGGAATAATTCCTTCAAGACTCAAAATTAAGTGATAGAATGTAACAAAGACAGTCTAGTACTAAAAATGTTTATTAAATAAATGGCATATATAAAGTGACACTAAATAATTTTTTTACATAGATATATAAAATCTTTTGATCTTTGGCATTTTCTGATTCTTATAGAGTTCCCTTAACCACTTCAAGTATTTGTTTTCTTTAGATTTACTATCAAATTCTTCACTGATAAGAAGATCCTGGGATCTACAAATTAATAACAGGTCAGCCACTGGTAAAGCCTTAGGGGGCACACCTGTACTGATCAGACCACTCTAACCCCCTACCCCCACCCCCAGGTAGCCAGGTGTACTAAAAAGTACAGAGATGGTGAAGTCAAATAGAACTTGGCTTGAAACCTGCCTCTGCTACACCTCCTGGCCATGTGACTCTGATCATAGTACTCAAACTCCCTAACATTCAGGTGCAATTGTGTAAGAAAAGGAAAATAATATATGTGTTGCAGGGTTGTGTTACCAGGAACCATTCCTATAGTGCAGTACTATATGAAGTACTCAATAAATATGTGCCAAAGATATAGAGAAGGTGGGGTGTGAAGAGATAAAGAGAGAGACAGAGATAGAAAGACTGTAGTCAAGGCACTTTGGGGACCTTCAGAAATGTAGAAGGCAGAAGAGAGCATTTATGAGATTTTAGAAAATGTTCTTGGTAACACTGACATTGCATACATCAAACCATGGAAGTTAAACAAGGATTCAGCTAATCTAAGCCTTTCTGAGAGACAGGACATTTCACAAAGCATTCTAAGAGCCCCAGTATTGCAATTCTTTAACTAGGCCACCGCCTTCTGACACCATGGCAACGTATATACCAAACGGATTGGAGGAGAGGTTGCTGATGCTTATCCGGAGGGGCTGGAGTGCTTTGTCTCCTTAGCTACTCCGTGATCCAGAGCAACAAAAAGAATTTCCAGGTTTGAGATTTACAGATACCAAGTTACCTCAATTTTATTTTATTTTGCATCAGTAGAAAAATATACTTCTCCCAGATGACAATTTTGTTCACAAAGGGCAATGACTGGCCTCACACACAGGTGCCTTAGCCAAGGTATTCTAGGTGGTTAAGGGAAATGAGGATCAAAGGAAAAACAGGGCAGGGTAGAAAAAACAAATCCATTAGGGCCATCCATAGCTATTTCAGAAGAGAATGTCACCCAGTGGGGGTGAGGATCAGGGCTCAAACTCAAACACATTCTGCCCCTTCATATTTCTATGCAGTTAGAATATTATGATTAATATTCATTTGACTAAGTGAATGTTATTTAGTACAATCATTTGGTCCCTGCAAGTTAAACCCATTAAAATTCTTCTAGGTAAATATTACAATGAAATATGTGTAATTCCTAGACTATGAGACAAAATCTATATACAGGGGTTGGCAAAAGTAGGTTTTCAGTTGTGAGTACACTAAACAGAGTTCATTTTTGTATTATTATTAATTATTGTATTATTTTCCATACAAATAACTGTAAACCTTTTGCCCACCCCTTGGTTCTTTTTGTTTTCCAAGAACCCATTCTAGAAGCTTGAATCCCAGAAGGCTAAAATCATTCCCTAGATACTTGAGTCATAGTTAGTAAAATAGCCTTTTGTTATTTCATCCAAGGCATCTATAAAACATTAAAGACTTTTAATTAAAAAATAAATTCTAATAAATTTTGGGTGATGTCTTTATAGAACTTAATTATATGCAATTAACTTTTACCTTATTATAAAATTACTAGAGGCCCGATGCATGAAAATTTGTGCAAGAGTAGGCCTTCCTTCCCCCAGCTGCTGGCACTGGCTTTCCTCCGGCACCCAAGACCCAGGCTGCTTCCCTCCTCCGGCCACCCACAGGCACTCAGAATCCGGGCTGGCTTGCCTCGGGCCCTGGCTTTGTTAGGAAGGACGTCAGGAATGACATCTGGAAGACGTCCGGTCTAATTAGCATATTACCCTTTTATTATTATAAATTATTTTCTTTGTTTGATCTTTCCCCTAAAAACAGCCTGGCCTAGAAATCTAAAAGAGATTAAACAAACATTTCCCCATCAGACACCTTGGGAGGACATGCCCACAGAACTAAACAGCTGATCACTGTGGCGTTTCTGAGCTGCTCTCTATCCCAAACTGAGATGGATTTTTCATACCTCTAACTCTCTCCAGGTCTGCACCAGAGCATCACCATGGAAAGTTACAGATGTGCTGTTTTAAAGGATGTATTTATAAGACACGAATGCTCAGCACAGGAAACTCAGCACCCTTGTCCGGCAGGAAGCCTCAGGTATCTGTTCACTCAATGCAGCCACACCCTCCACATCACCCCACCTCTACCTCCTCATATCCCAAGAGGCATCTTGAGGGGGAGATATATGGGAGGATAGAAGTGAGTAGATTGCCATTTAGAGCAGCCCCCTCAGAGAATGAATTTGTACACTGAACAATAAGCGCTGCCCTGCTCTGTTGCTCAGAGCCATGAGTAATGGATGGTGTGGGCTGCACTGCAGACAAGCCTGCTCAAGTCCCGACTATTGAGCATGGAAATTTATGTATTACCTTTCAGCATGCCAACTTCTTATCTGCCCAAGAGAATTTCCTTTTGAAAGCATACAAATAGAGTTAATAGAGTCAGAGATAGAGTCTGTTCTTTAAGCACTGTGCTCCCTTTTATCCTGATGATACAAAAGTTTCCTCTCCTTAAAAAAATAAGCCACATTTAAGTAGTGGGGTTTCAGGTAACTCCCTGGATTGAAGTTACTGCAAAAGTCACTTGGATAATTTGTCCTTAATTATCCTTTTTGTTATGAGAGGGGAAAATAAAAGAACAGACCAGTTGAAAAGCATCTTACCTGGGACTGTGAACTAGTGTATAAGTCATAGCTCTACCACTTTGCTGGGTGACTCTGTGAGAGTCACTTAATCTCTCTGATTCCCTATCCACAAAATAAAGGACCTGGAAAAGCTGGTTTAAGATTTCATCTGTCCATGTTCTACTAACTCAAATTTCACCCTTAACCCCATTATTGTTCATTCTTCTTACGTTAGCAAAAACAGTGCTTTACTTTGTGCCATTGAATAATTTTATATATTCGTGCTTGAATAATTTTATATATTTCTTACAGTGAACTAGATGTTTTTAAAGTGGCCACATAACAGATGAGAAAACTGGAAATGCTAAGCAATTTACCTGAGGTTATGTGGCCAGTAAGTGGCCAAGATCTGTAATTTTAGTCCCTAGGCTCTATCACTTTTCTTCCTTCTGAACAGTTAGTGCATGATATCTCTCTCTACGTAATGTCTTCTAACAGTCTGGGCTAATTGTACAGACATGTTTCTGTGGGCTGAGCAAAAGGGAACACTACCAAGCATAGGCGTATTATCAACTGTTATGATTAAGCTTTCAAAGTGTCCACCAGGAGGAAAATGATTCCCCAGGCTCTGCAAATATAGCAAGAATGCCAGAAGCCATATTTATATCTATACCATCTACTACTTATAATATCTATACATATCCATATCTATTTCTATCTTGCTATCTTTCTATCTATCTATTTCCCTAATTTTTCTGTTGTAGAAGTGTCTGCAATATCCTGGAGAGTTCATCATGACAAGTGATTTAATAAATATTCTTATGTGAACCTATGTAGAATTTTTAGGAAAGATATTGATGTTTGAACTCCCAGAATCAAACCCAGTCATTTAAGAAGAAATATTTTGACTATCATAAAAGGTGTCACATTTTTATTAAAGTTAAAGATTCTGCCATGTAAAAAATTTCAGAAAACATTTTAGATTATTTATTTTAAAAAATACTTTAATAAACTAAATAGTATTTTCCCCCCACAAAGTTATGGGAAGATAGTAGACATAACTGATTTAAACCTGTATTTATACTGATAATTACCAGAGGAGAAACAAATACTGCCAGCACTAATAAGAATTAGGCTCTTAACAGTAATTCAGTAGATGAGTTGCAATGCCCCAAATCCTGCTCTAATAGACATATATTATCTCCACTCTTACCAGTTCACTCCCAATGCATAGTACAGCTCAGCACTTTACTAGGTCAGAAGTATAGACTCAGACTTGCAAGAAAATCAGTGAATTATTTCACAGAAATCCTATATAATAAAAGGTTAATATGCAAATTGACCAAATGGCAGATTGACCGGTCGCTATGAGGCACATTGACCACCAGGGGGCAGACACTCAATGCAGGAGCTACCCCCTGGTGTTCAGTGCACTCCCACAGGGGGAGCACCGCTCAGCCAGAAGCTGTGCTCACAGCTGGTGAGCACAGCTGTGGTGGCGGGAGCCTCTTCCACCTCCGCTGCAGGCAGGCAGTAAGGAGCGAGGGGTCCCTGACTGTGAGAGGGCCCCAGGCCCGGCTGAGAGACCCTCCCCCGCCATGCACAAAATTTCATGCACCGGGCCTTTCGTAATTAAATAAAGGTACTGGATTCCCTTTAATACTTTGTTGTTGTTTTTTTTAATTTCTATTGTACTTGTAAATTCTACAATGTTTATCTTAAAACTAGATATATTACATTGGATTTCTCAATAAGAAAATACTGATTTTAGAAAGTATCTATTTCTAAACAGACCAAAAGAATGAAAATTATCTTCATACCTTTCTCACTTTTTATAACTTGGGAACAATGTGCTAGCCTATAAGCTTTACTAGTATAATGGCAGGGACGGTTGTCAATTTGGTTGGTTGATGTCTCAGTGTCTAGAGTGGTGCCTGGCACACAGTAGGTACTCAAAAATAATCATTGGAACATTGAATAAATAAATATTATCAGCAACATAAGATTATTTCCTTTGGGGTCATTTTGTGCCTAGTAACCAAGTACAGATTTGCTCTATTTAGAATTATCTTGCTGTACAAAAATAAAGATAAATCTGCTTGGCATTTTGGGGGACTGCTGTTACCAAATCCAAATGACCGTGTTACCCAGGTACTAATTCTTAAAAGTCCCAGAACAGTAGACAAAATTGTTCCAACGTTACATTCTCTCTGGCAACGCATAAAGTAACTGGTAGCTTCTCTCAAGAGAATACTCTATCCAGGCTCATTTAGGTAGAAATAACAGAACTCATTTCTACCAGCTTAAGGAAATAAAGGTTTTTATTGTCCAGTTCCAGAGGCAACTTAGAGCAGCCCAGGGCAGGATGTATAAGTCATTTGCAGGTTCTAGAATCAGAGCCTCTGTCTCTTTGGAAATGTGGGGTTTGTTCTCTCATCTCTGTGGAAATGCTTTAATTGTTTTCTCTCAGTCGGGTGGGCCCAGGGGCTATCCCAGTACCAAGCACACAATGGGTGTGCTGTAAATATTTTTGAATGAATGAATAAATGAATGGCATATCTCTGCTTCTCCATGAATATGGAGAGAAATGACTGCGTGGAAGGGTTTTCGATTCCAGCACTGCTGTCAATTTATATCTGTCCTTCATAGATTAAAATTCATAAGAAAGAATCTGGTTGACTCAACTTGGCAATGGATTGACTCCTTCTTGGGCAAGGGTCTCTTTTCTAATCAGCTCTTACTAGGAAGCCCTTCCCACTAACAGGGAGGCAGACTCTCAGGAAAGGATGCATTGCCTGAGCAGGTTTTCAAAGAAATCTGTTTAGATAGTGGTTGAGTGTTTGCAAGCATGGCTATAATATAGTGATTTCTCTCCACAGGGCCCTCTGCAGTGTCACTTTGCTGCTTCTCCCCATAAAAATGAGCATCCATTTCCTGCCCTTAATTCTGGGCTACTTTTATGACTTGCTTTGAGTAGCAGAATGTGGGGGAACTAATGGTGTGGGAGTTCTTAATCCTAATTCTTGAGAGGGCATATTACCACCCCCATGGGAAGATCCTATTAAACGCAGTAGGTCCTGTTGTGAGTGGCAATGACCATCACATAAGAAATCAAGGCCGTGTTAGACTTTTCAGCCCCAGTTGAGTTACCAGATGCTGCTGCCATGTGAGCAACCTCAGAGGAGTCCAATGGAGCTACTGTGAGCACATAAAATGGTTTATGTTTTAAGCTTCTATGGTTTAGGGTGCTTTATTATGCAGAAATGGATAATTAATATACATTTTCATAAATTTTAGTATCTTTCTTTGTTCCCGACTGAGAAGGTACTAAAAGCTGAATCCTGAATTGGTACCAAAGCTTTCATTTATAAATGGACTACTTATCTAGGTCAGCCTGATTGGAAAACAAATCAAATAACAACAACAACAAACAAAAACCCATCAAACCCCCCAAAAAATCTGGGGAAAATTTGAAATTATCCTTGGCACTTCAATAGAAAGAGACTTAAGTTTGTATCCTGGTTCCAATGCTCACTAGTTATTCTAATTCTTAAACTCCTGGACCTCAGTTTGATTATCTGTTAAATGGGAACAATTAAATGTATATTTCAAGGGAGGGCTATAAATGTAATCTACTACTATACAATATGCACAACCATTGCTGTGCAGGGGTGCCTTCTGAAAATTAAATGAGGTCATTTATATAAAACATATATTTGTTTTGCTCAGTGCTTAGTATCCTTAGTATCTAATAGTGTGTTTGGCACTCAATCACTGCTCACTAAATTTGTTGAATGAAAAAATAAAATGTATATTAAATGTGTGGTTCCAAGTAAGTGTTCAATATAGGCATAAACTCAAAGCACACAGTGAAGCCCAGTCTGTCTCTGACAAGATTTTAGGAATTAAGTAAGTGGGGAAGTCCTGGGAACATAACTGGAACGAAAGCACATTTGTGTGTCCCCTCCCCCACCAGAAGGTAAGTAAGCTCTGCCACTTACTTACCTTGGTGCCAGGTGTTCCCCAGCAAACAGATGTGGCAGCCCAGCTCTCCTTCAGACAAATGACCGCCAGACAGGATCTAGTATAGCATTCCCCAGGGCTAGGTCCTGGGAAACTACCGCATAATAAACTCTGAAAATGTGGTTTGGTGATTGATCAAGTTTTGGAAATGCCACCTAGTGCATGACTTCTGGGACATTAGTAATTTACATTAGCATAGGAAGGTCCTGAGAAACCCTGCAGCAGATAACAAAAAACTGTAACAACAAACCTGTTATAAACTAATTAGAGGCCCCTCGGCCAGGCCTGTGGGAATTGGGCCAAAACCAGCTCTCTCACATTCTCCGAGGGGCCCCGGATTGCAAGAAGGTGCAGGCTAGGCCAGGGGACCTCACCGGGGCCAGGGAAGGACTGCTGGAGGGTTCCAGGGTGTATCTGGCCCATCTAGCCCAGACCTGATCAACTGGACCCCAGCAGCAAGCTAACCTACATGTCAGAGCATCTGCCCCCTGGTGATTAGTGTGCATCATAGCTACTGGTCGAACGGTCGAACAGTCAGACACTTAGCATATTAGGCTTTTATTATATAGGACTAGAGACCTGATGCACAAAATTCATGCAAGGGTAGGCCTTCATAGCCCCAGCCACCTTGGCCCTCGCAGCCCTACTGCTGCTTCGCAGCCCCGGCTGCCTCGGCTGTGGCCCCACCCCCTGCTCACTGGTCATTATGGAAGGTCGTTCCAGAAGGTCATTCCAGAAGGTTGTTCCGCCATCTAGTCTAATTAGCATATTAGCTCTTTATTATATAGGATGGTTCCTTTTTGTTTTAAATTTGAAGTGATTTTCACCATATAATGCCTTCTAACACACCACAGAACTAGTATTCATCAGGACCCACTGCAGAATGTCCTGCTCTTATGTAATGTACCTCGACCCACTTTGTAGAGAACACTGAGGTCCGGGTCAGAAGGAGGCAGGAACTTGAACACAGATCCAAAACTAGACTTAACTATTCAAGTGCAGCACTAGCGAGCCCCTTCATTGGCCTTCTCTGGTAAAGACTTTCCCAATAAATCCCTTTGGAGGTATCTCCTACCTCTTATTTCTCCTCCAATATGCAACCATCCTCTTAAGCACATAAAGGCTGTGGAATTCCTTCACCACCCTGCTCCACAAAATGGAAGCAGCATTTCCATTTTTCCAAGTGCAAAGCAATGACTTGGCTGGCTCCATCTCTCTCTGTTAATGACTTGAGCCTGCAGTCCTGGCTTATTTATTACAAGCAGGGCACAAAGGAAAACAGCAGGCCTCCTCACAGTCTGGGTGTTTACATAAGCCCTGATTCTCCCACCGGATATATTTTCTTTGGCTCAGCTTGGTTTACCTGAATAGTCAGATGTGACAAGTGCATTCAACCCACTAGGAAAAGAGTAGGCGACTAGTTTAGGGAAGATGATGACAGTCCTAGGGGACATCTGAGAGGCAGGGATGCCTAGTGATTAAGACCATGGGCTCTGCAGTCAGGCACACCTGGGTTTGAACGCCAGCTCCACCACCTAACGTTTTTTTTACCTTTGTTTCCTCATCTGTGAAATGAAGATTGTAAAAAATGCCTCGCCCTGACAGGTTTGTAACGTTTTTTTACCTTTGTTTCCTCATCTGTGAAATGAAGATTGTAAAAAATGCCTTGCCCTGACCGGTTTGGCTCAGTGGATAGAGTGTCGGCCAGGAGGCGGCTGGTTGGTGTTTCTCTCTCATCGATGTTTCTAACTCTCTATCCCTCTCTCTTCCTCTCTGTAAAAAATCAATAAAATATATTAAAAAAAATAAAAATAAAAAATACCTCTCTCATGTAGTCACTGTGGGTATTAAATAAAGACATGTATATAGAACATTTAACTGTGAGTCAGGCTCAGTAAATGATAGCTATTGTTATTAGTAGGAATTTTATTACAAGGACTAATTTGCTTAAAATATCTATTCATTCATACAACAAATGTCTAAATCCTTCTGGCATGCCTGGCAAGGTGTTAGATCCTGAAGACACAGACAAAAATAATATGCTACCTTTCTGTTCAAAAAGCTCATATTGTAGTAAAGACAGACAGCAAACTGACGATGACCACACTGGTCGCAGGTGCTCTGATCATTTAAATTTGAACTGATAAAGGAAAGCTAAGAGGAAAAGCCCACAAGGTTACAGGCAGGAAGAGGTGTGCTCCAAGGAGGTGTGATTCTGCAGCAGAGTCTTGGAGGATTAAATAATTTAAGTAGCTTGTCAAGAGCTGGCCAACTGGAAGATGCTTCATTCCTAGCAGCCATCTATAAAAGAGTAGGATTTAGGCAGGCGAGGCAAAGCTGAAGCCATGTCAGGAAGAGGACCACATTGAGGGGAAGGCATGGGGTCCAGGAGAGCTGACTGATCTGCAGGACACTTCTTCATAGCCAAGGCAAAGTAGAGATGGGGCTGGCCCAGCACAGAGGATCTCTCTCAGACAGATACTTTTATATCAAGTAGAAGTATTTGCTTATTTCCTTAAAAGGTTATGGGGATCATGAAAAAGTTTAAGCAAGGGCAGGGATGTATGCAGACTTGCATTTTGGGAAATCCTTTCAGCAGGAACATGGAGCTTAAATTGTTGAGTGGGAACAGGGAAATTATACCGAGTTAAGCTTGGCTGGGGTAAATTCTTCCTCAAGAAGCCTCCTTGTATCCAGTCTCCCCCAGCCATGTGTCCCATAATTCCTAATATCACAGTAACGTATACATTCCTCTGCTCTCTACTGGGCTCCAAGCACTGAAGGAGATTAACTGGCATCCAGACATTTCTCCCTTCTTCACGGTGCCCAGAAAGAGATAATGGCCCCCCAAATGTGTGTTGAGTACCTGAAAAGACACACAGTCCTCAAACTTGTTCCAACTGTAGATTACCTCCTCAGTCAGAACTCCATCCTCATCAATCTTTTTTCCCCCTATCAGTCTTAACCACTGTCTCTGGGAACTATACTATAGATCAAACTTGAGTAGGGTTGTCAGATAAAATACAGGATGCCCAGTTAAGTTTAAATTTTAGATATATGACATTTTTTTGGTGAAAGTATGTGGCATGCAATTTTTGAGATCTACTCACATAAAAAATGTACTTCTTTATCTGAAATTCTAATTTACCTGGGAATTCTGTATTTTTATTTGCTAAGTCTTGTGATACTATGCCAGACAGAGTGTTAATGTTAATTATGTCACCCTGGAAATGGCATATTCCTTTCCTCCCCTCTTTGATACTTATTCTCTCCATTTAACCCCCAAATCCTAAGAGTTCTCCCTTCTAGTTTAGAGCTACAGGGATAAATAACCATGTTTCCAAGCAACAAGTCTAGACATATGACATGACACATTAGTTATAGTAAAGATTTTCCCCAACTCTGAAACTTATACACTTTATATGGACTTTCTCTGTATCTCAGTTTTGTCACTTATAAAATTTGGTTAATGGTACTTCACAGGGTTATGACAAAGATTAAAAAATCATATGTTCAAGTGTCCCACACAGGAACTTAAATACAGGTGATTAATTGAATTAATATTTTCTAGGCATTTACCCTGTGCTAGGTAAATGCTGGGAATTCTTCCTGCCCTCATGGACTTTAAAGTTTGGGTAGGGATGCTTATAGAAACCATGATTTGTATGGGAAGAAAGATTGAAATAATGGGACCCTTAAAATATGTAGGCAACTTGATTAGTATTACCCATTGATATTATAATGCTTAATCTTGTCTTAATAACACACACACACACACACACACACACACAGCCATTGATCATCATGGCTGTGACAATAGCTCAGAAGGTTAGGTATAGAGACATTTGCCAAGAATCAACAGAAGCAACAAAGAAGCAACCGCCAGGCCTTATCAGTGGGCATCTCAGTACCTTACTTTTAATCTGCTTCTGCCTTTGCAGGATGACTCTACTCTGTGCCAAACTGTTTCCTGAACACCAGTAATCTGCCCTACCCAGGTCCTCTAACGCAAGAGCCAAGTACGGTGCCATTGCAACCTGTGTTCCTGGCTCCTGGGACAGGATACCAGGTGGCTGCACCAGCTCCTGGCAGAGGTGAGGTAGTGGATTTTCCATTATTTCTCAGGCACCTCATCAACCTGAGAGGCTGGCCTATTCTGCAATATCCTTGTCTGCTCCTCCATAGGTGCCAAGGGCCCGCCCAATTTCTGAACCAAACCTGATGGCGGCAGGGAGGACATTAGCAGCCTCTGACCTATCAGCTGGGAAGGTCTCTAATTTGTGTTGTCTGAGTCAATATCAGGGAGCTCGACATTGCCTTTTTCTGGCTCTGGCCCTGGCTCTCTGGGCCCCACCTGTATTCCTGGTCTTCTGACCATGCTTCCTGATTTGCACCTTATTTCTACTGACATCCTGTACACAAGTCACTATATACATCTGTCCATATCCTCTCATCTTTCCGCTCTCAACCCTCCCATCTAATATGAATGACTGTATTTGACTATCAGCCCCTGTGTGAGGTATTTGACATATATTACTATATTAAATCCCACCACAGCCTTAAGAGGTGGTTATGATGTCTCCTTTTATAATGTGAGGGAACCATAGCTCACCGAGATTAAGTTGCCCCAAGTCACAGAGCTAGTTAGGGATCAGCAAGAATTAGAACCCAAGTCCTTTTCATTCCCAAGCCCAAATCCTGTTTCACGATGTCTAACTTTGACTAGAGTAGACTTCTCCAAATTATGCAAACCATCCACATTCACAAAGCGGCCACCAGTTGGCCTTTGCATATGGCCACTAATGAGGCTCTAATCCCCATGCTCTGACTACCAGATAGAACCAGATGGGCCTCGATGCTGGCCTCCTTCCCCAGCTCCTAAGGAAGTGGCATTGGGCTCGATGCTTTCCCCTTCAGGGGTCACCTCTGTAGCTGGGTCAGTCCCCTCCAGCTGCGGTCCTTTTCATGTCCAGTTTTAGCTCTGTCCCAGCCTGCCTACCACTGGTCTCCCAGCAGAGCAGAGCTTGCTAGAATGGTGTGTTCAGGGCTTTGTGCTTGGCTGGCTCTTAGCTCTGGAGCCTAAAGCAGAGGAACAGACGCCAGCTTCCTAAATAATAGTAGTGAACTGGGGAAATAAAGAATAGTTTGAAGAAAGATTCTGGTCCAAAGGGATGGAACAGAGATGAAAAATGAGCCAAAGGTTGAGAAACCAGTGGGAAATGAAGGCTGAGATGGCAAATGTAGCAACACAGACCAGACACAGAGGAAAACTCCTGTGGCACAGGTCTGATTTTATGAAAGCCTTGTGGTCTTGGCTGTTGGTCAGAAGGGAGCCACCCTACAATATATGGCTCTCACTGCCTTTTGAAATACCAGGAAATATAAAGTGGCAAAGACATAGAGGACGGTTTCATTTGAGTCTGAAGACAAATTTAACTCTGGTCAGGCCCAGGGCAGGGGTGAAAGAGGATCCACACCTTCACCTTTCCTGTGGTTAAGATCTGTGTTCCTGATGCAATGATGGAATCCTGTAACTGACACCCACACTCTGCTGAGCAGCCCACATCTTGGGCCTGCTGCCATCTCTCCGCAAAACAGGTGGGTTCTTTGAAGGGACAGACACAATGTACTATTAGCACTGTTCCAGTGAAGCATAGAAATTATGCCATGAAAACTTAATTGCCAGTTTTTCAGTAATCAGCATTAACATAGTGAATATTTAAAGCTGCAGTAGATTGTGTGGCAGCCAGAAGTTAGGCAGCAGCTACTGTAGACAGCTAGAAAATGAAGACCTACATGGACTGGGGCCTTTTTGAATGGTATGTGAACAGGTCTCTACTAGTGGGGTTTGCCAACCTCAAGGCATGTGGAAACCACCAATTCTTTTGACTTCCCTTTCCCAAGGTGCCTCAGGTACAGTTTGATTGAATCAAACTCAATCAATCCAGTTCTGAGTAAACATGATATGGTTAACACTGAAGTAAATAAGATACCAGGAATTTGTGCTATATTATTGGTGATAAAAAAGCACAATGATGGACATAATCAGGGGTCATCCAATCAGAACATAGGACGGGCTTGGTTTGATTCCTAACTCTAAACTCTTTAGCGATTTGGCCTTGGACAAGTTACATTTTTG
This sequence comes from Myotis lucifugus, assembly GCF_000147115.1. Lineage (NCBI taxonomy): Eukaryota > Metazoa > Chordata > Mammalia > Chiroptera > Vespertilionidae > Myotis > Myotis lucifugus. The sequence goes on along the minus strand of NW_005871313.1, from coordinate 585,978 downwards.
TCTGAGCTTCATTTTCCTAATCTTTAAAATGAAGGTAAGATTATAGACTTGGCAAGGGTATAGGGACTATTAAGTATAATCATATATGACCTATCACAGTGCTTGGCTATTTGTTAAATGGTTTTAGCCAAAGTCTGAGACCAAAAAAATAAAAGTGCTATGTGAAACAATACTGAGAAAGATTAGAAGGCATTACTTTGTGAAGACAAAGAAGATTTAATGGAGAAGGTTATATTTGATATGGACCCTGAAGGACGGATAGATATTTTACAGTGAGAGATTTTGAAAATCTTAGCAGGTGCTCAAAAAGTAGTTGAATGAATGGATTAAAGCATGAATGTGGGGGATTATTTTTCAGGCAGAGAAAATTAGGAACAACAGTGCAACCGTGTGCAAATGTGGGAACTGTTAAATGAATAGCAGAAGGATTCATCTGTCTGGACAATAACGAATTTTAGAGAAGTGCAGGAAGTCAGAAAAGGCAGATTGGGCACATGCAGTAGTGAATGGGAATGTCACCCTCTGTTGCTGATTAATCAATAGTACAGGGAGTAGAGGAGCCATTGGAAATTTCCAAGCAAAGAAGAGGCACATTTGGAGGTGGCAGTGGTGTGAAGAAGAGATTTCAGTGATGAGAGACAGGAGGCAGGGATGTCGGGGCTGGGAGGGGAAAGGCGGGGAGGGGGGCAGAGGGGGAGGACTGTTAAACCAGTTCAGGCAAGAGATAATGAGGCCAAAATTAGGGTGCTAACAGTGAAGGTAGGAAAAAGTAGACTAATGAGAGAAATACTGTAGAACAGAACCTACAACAACTGGTAAAAAGTTGGATGTGCGGAGCAAAATGTGCTCTACTTGTAATTACTATGGGTATCTGAAATGGCGAGCAGAAGAAAGTGAAGATAGCCTGATTGCTAAAGTGCTAGGGAATCACAACATTAGAGAGAGAGCAGATTGTTGCCTGGCTGGTGTGGCTCAGTGGTTGAGTGTCGACCTATGAACCAGGAGGTCACCGTTTGATTCCCAGTCAGGGCACATGCCTGTGTTGGTGGCTCAATCCCCAGTAGGAGGTGTGCAGGAGGCAGCTGATCAATGATTCTCTCTCATCACTGATGTTGCTATCTCTCATTCCCTCTCTCTTCCTCTCTCTGAGATCAATAAAAAATGTCATAAAATGAAGATATTTCTAGCATACCTGAATTTTTTTAAAAGAAAAAATATAGAAAGAGGGTAGATTGTTAAGAGGGAAATAGGGACCAAGTCAGAAAGTGCCCCATTGACCTTCAGAATATAGGACCCATGAGGTCAGGTCAGGGCACCCCCTGGTGGGGTTGTTCACAACCAAGCCAACCATACCTTCCTGGGCAATATACACAGAGTCCACCGAAAATATAGATTTGAAGAACTTGAATTAGATTGTGTCTAACCCTCAGCTCCTGGAAGCCAGGTTTCTGAGCACGGAGCATTTGCCCTCATCATGCACAGCTTTCCTCTGAGGCCTCATGACCAATGCAGACCATTCAGGCAATCCAGATGTGTAGATGAGTCAGAGAGAGGACAGAGGGGCCCACTTACCAAGGCCCATTTACAGCTTCCAAAGTGGAATGCTCCAAATGAACACCTAAGGAATGAAAAATGCATAGAACTTTTATTTTTTAATGGAAAAACCATTAAAGAAAAAATGCTAATATTTAATATTCAGATTGAGACAAGCCTCTTTTCTGGAGTCCGTATGTCAGTGAAAGAAGAACCTGTTGGCAGAGCAGGACATCACAGGTGGAGAGATTGGCAGTGGCACCTGCACACGGAGCTGCTTTTGTAATATTGCCACGTATTATCATTTGCACAAAGTGGCTATACAGTGTAGATTATCTGATATTAAACAAGCTAACCAGCACAAAATGCACTTGTAGCTTATAACAATCCTCTCTGAGGAACTGCATAGTCAAGGCAATACAAATAATTTATATAGTATCTAACTGCAAAAAAATAAAAAATAAAAATGGTGCAACAAAGGCTTCTCCTACTCCTGGCATGAGGCCTTCACTAACCACATCAAAAATGTAAAGAGTGACATTCAAACCCAATTTGATAACAAGTTGGTCGAAAGTACTACAATTATTAATACTATTTGTATCCACTATGATTTTTAATATTTTCATAAATGTATGCTGTGCATATATTTTATGAATATACTTATATTGTGAGCACCTGCTCATTTGTCTATATGCATTTATTTATTTTATTACTAGAGGCCCGGTGCATGAAATTTGTGCACTTGGGGGGGGGGCTCAGCCTGGCCTGCGCCCTCTTGCAGTCTGGGAGCCCTCGGGGGATGTCCGACTGACGGCTTAGGCCTGCTCTCCACGGGCCTAAGCCAGCAGTTGGACATCCTTAGCGCTGCCATGGAGGCAGGAGAGGCTCCTGCCACCGCCACTGCACTTGCCAGCTGTGAGCCCAGCTCAGGGCTTCCGGCTGAGAGGCGCTCCCCCTATAAAAGCACACTGACCACCAGATGGCACCTCCTGTGTTGAGCGTCTGCTCCCTGGTGGTCAGTGCGCATCATAGCGACTGGTCATTCTGCCATTTGGTCACTTTGCATATTAGCCTTTTATTATATAGGATAACAGGGATAATCAAAAAGGTTTGGAAAGCACAGCTGTGAATAGTTATTTCAAAATACTGAGATTGAATTTTTTTGAGAGAAGACTTTGCAGGGGAAAAAATGGAAATATGATGGAGATATGGGAATAACTGGTATGCAGTGGGCAAATGGAGGAAGCATGTTATTCATAGGGGAGAAAAGAATGCAGAGAGGAGAGCTGGGAGCATTGAAACAACTAAATCTCCTGTCTTAATTTTCCCCAGAATACCTGAGTGGCACGGAAGGGCCTAATCATTTGCTGGAACACAAGTGTCCCACTTGGAGGCTCTCTTAACAAAGCTGCCCTTTGGCTGAAGGGTTGCCAGGCCCAAATAAGGTTGCACATGTACCAAAGGCTAGAAAGGAAGCTCCCTAATAGAGGCCTAATAGCATCCCTAATAGCATCACATGCTTTGCTTTTCTCCTCCCACCACCCAGAAGCTATTGTGATAGGCACAGTTTTAGAATATTTAAAAATAAATTACAGTTAGTGGTGAAACACATAGGCTAGAGAAATGCTGGCCAAGTGAGTGCTTCAAGCTACACAGCCCATGGCTGCCGGGTATAAAAATACCCTCTGTCTCCCCTGTGGCTAAGTGAGGATTTAGCAACTGGTAATTTTTTGCATGTCCTAGTCACCGCTAATTGTTGAATTAGAACATCTGTCAAAAGTGGGAATATTTCCCTCAGAACACAAAGGCAGTACAGGGCATATCAGGACTGTACCTTCTCCCAAAAGCAAATATTCCCTTTCCCTGCCCATTGTTTTCAAATGGGCAGCCTGCATAGTGGCTTCTGAACACTCAGTAGAAATGGCATGGGGCTTTTGCAGACTCTGAATTACCCAGGCAGTGGCAACTTTAAAATGTCCAAAAAAGGTCAAGAACTGGACAGCATATGATTTAACAAGGTGCCTGCCTCCAACCAAGAATACAGAAACTGTTGCAGCTCAGCCTCGCCCCAGGAAATATGTGTTCTATTTACAACTATACTCCACTGAGTCAGGAGATATTAGTGTACATGGCTTTGAGCAATTTTCACACCCTCTCCAGGTCCAAGTTTTCCCACTGTTAAAATGAAGGGACTGGACTAACCCAAGGGTTTCCAAACTGTGAGATCAGAACACTAGCACCTTCTCATGGCTGTCTTAGAAGTTATCTCTGAGGTGGTTGGCTGGATAGGACCCGTCCCTCAACTCCACTGATTTGGATTCAATGTTCAATAAGGAGGGTAGGGGAGGGTGGAGGTGAGGGGGAGAGATCAACCAAAGGACTTGTATGCATGCATATAAGCCCAACCAATGGACACAGACAACAGGGGGATGAGGGCATGAGTGGGGGGGGGAGGGTCAGGGGAGGGCTAATGAGGGGATAAGGACACATATGTAATACCTTAATCAATAAAGGTATTGATGAGGGTGAGCAATTTGACAGAGCAAAGAAGACCATGCAGAGCTGGACCACCCAGAATATCCCATATATGGCTACACTAGAGAGAGGGTTTCTCCAGACACAATCCTCAAACACAGCTCCACTGATCCCCTCACCCTTTAACTCCTGTCATTCTTCCTGCTATTAATTCCTTCCCTGTTCCTTTGACCTAAATGTGTTGTCTTCCTTCAAGGCCCCAATAAGGTTGTACGTGTAACATGAAGCCACCCATGCCACCCTATCTTCTCTCTTTCATGTCTGAGGACTTGCACCACTGATCTTCTGCACACAACATTTGCCCCCAGCATGCCTTAGATGTTCTATAAGCCTTGTTTTCCTACCAAGAATGTAAACCCCACCATTATTTAATTCCACATGCCTTTGGAGCCCAGCATAGTATTTGGTACATGGTAGGATTCATGGAATGTGGGTGTTTAAGTGGCTGAATAATTTGACTAAATAATTAGACTTATAGGAGTAAAATAAAAATCAAATCTCTGGTACCTCATGAGGTCCAGAACCAAATCAAACTTTTTTTAGCATTTATGTATCCAAATGATCCATCCATCCATCCATCCATCCATCCATCCATCCATCCATCTATCCATCCACCCATTCATCCAGAAAAATATTTATGGTTCTTGAATTCACCAAGGGCTTTCTTTTACTTTTTCGTACTTACTGCATATTTAATCAGTAACCAGCTTTTGCCAATGTGAAACTCTTCTCCCATACACATATATTTAGAGAATCCATTCCCTCCTCTCCATCCCAATTACCATTTCTCCTGTTGAGCCCTTATCATCAGACTAGAATTACTGTTTTAGCCTCCTAACTTCACTTTTCTTTTCTAGTTTGGGGCCTCTCAAACATATCCTTCATGCTGCCTCTGATTGATCTTTCTAACAGACAAATACAACTATGTCATCCCTCTGCTTAAAGCTGCTCATTTGTTCTCCATAAATACAGGTCAAACACATTAGTGGGGTATGGACTGCCCTAGATAACATGGCCTTGTGTAACTTTTCAAGCCTCATTGTTTGACACTCTGACTCAAGTCCTGCTTTTCTTCCCAGGACCAACTGTTGGATATTCTCTAAGGCAGTGGTTCTCAACCTTCCTAATGCCGCGACCCTTTAATACAGTTCCTCATGTTGTGGTGACCCCCAACCATAAAATTATTTTCGTCGCTACTTCATAACTGTAATTTTGCTACTGTTATGAATCATAATGTAAATATCTGATATGCGGGATGTATTTTCATTGTTACAAATTGAACATAATTAAAGCATAGTGATTAATCACAAAAACAATATGTAATTATATATGTGTTTTCCAATGGTCTTAGGCGACCCCTGTGAAAGGGTCGTTCGAGCGACCCACAGGTTGAGAAACACTGCTCTAAGGTGTTTTTAGTTTTGCTTATTCCACTGCATCTGTCTGGCAGGCCCAGTACTCCTCTGCCCTACTTCACTTGGGCAATTCCTCCTCATCCTTTAAGAGGCAAATTTATCTTTCTCTAAGGAGTTTTAGTCTTAAAGGTTGATGAGCTATATGGCTTTTCAGCTCCCATTATATCCAAGCACAGATCCAACTAAATGTTTGCTGAAACAAATAAATATAAATCAAAATACAAAGTACATAAGTGAATATATATAACATATATAACTATATATGTAACCTATAATAATAAAAGCATAATATGCTAATTAGACCGACATCCTTCATGCATCAGGCCTCTAGTCTGTAAATATATACAAATATAAACCATAGTAAAATGTCTTACATTTCTCAAGAGCTTCACAGATGACAGAGTATTCACATCCATCACCTCCTCTGAACCTTATTTTATGAGGAAGTTAAATTAGGTATCATTTGCTTTACTTACTGCATGATAGGAAATCAAATGATTTTCTGAAAATTATGAAGTGAATAAGTGGCAGATAGGAGTTCAAAGTTTATAAGCAATGGTCCAAGTCCAGTGCATAGCACAGTGTGTGGCACACAGTGAATGCACAGGGACTGCTAGCTGCCGTTATCATTATTACCCAGGTCTCGGTATTCTATCGCCACCCCACCCCCAAGCCCACACTGACACTAATGGGCTTGGCCAACAGCCCACTTGGCTTGTTTCAGACAAGAACAATCATTCTAGTCCTCCAAAGAACAGATTCATGCCCAGAACTGACTCAAAATCAAACCTGCTGTTAGGAGAAAGAATGGGAGATGATTGTTTGAGGGCCACATAATCCTATCCTATTGTTCCTATGAGGCATCTAATCTTTCTCATCATTATTCCATTCTGTTAATCACTAGGCTCATATTTTAGAGCTAGCTTGGTTTTATCCTCTTTTTTTCTTTCTTTTCTTTCTTTTTTCTTTTTTTAAAATAATGGCCTTTAGGTCATGCCTGGAAATGAGGAATTTAGAGGGTATGTTTATATAAGAAGGCTTTGCTGTGTGTGTGTGTGTGTGTGTGTGTGTGTGTGTGTGTGTGTGTGTTCCTGAAAAGTAATGTGGATCAAATTCTGGTAAATAAAATCCTATTTTAAATGCCTGAAAGAAGCTCCATGTTTAAAGGACTCCTCTGGGAAATTACTTTATGAAGTGAAAATTCCTCCTTCCCAATCTGTCTGTATACTTGGATTTCTAGATAAATTTCTCAATTGGTGCATTCTAAATATATATATTCAAGAATACATATTTATGGATTGCTTACTGTGTAACAAACATTGTTGATGTTGAGGATATGGCACCTCAAAGGGCTTATAGTCCACTGAGTAAGAGATAGCAAACGATAATTACACAAATAATCACTCACTTATTTATGTGTTGTATGTGTTACAAAGGAAAGTATCAGTTACTCAGGCAGTTTGTAACTGAGATAGCCTAGCTTGGAGTGGGGTGGGGGGTTGAAGGGGAGTCTGGAGTTGTGGTACAGGGGAGAGATGATAAGGTGGAGAGTGGTGAAATTTGAGACTAGAAATGTAAGTAGGAGTCAGATCTTGGCCTGGAATATACCTATAATAAAATGATGTCCAAACTCTTTAAGTCAAACCTTCCCACATGGGAAGAAGCAGTTCATGACTGTTAGCTATGCCTCCAGCTCTTCCCTCCTCACTTTACCATGCCTGGCTAATGCAATTCTGGGAAAAGGTCCAATGCAAATCTTACGCTCCCAGATAGTTCTATTACCCAAGTCTTTAGCCAAGACCAGCATTCTCTGAAAGTGACCCAAAGGTTGCTATTAATCTCCTCCAATATTTAGATTGAAATTCATTCTTTTGAATCCATGCTTTAAAAAAATCTAAATTATTAAGCTTATTTCTTGAAAGTCTGACTCTTTTTGAGAATAAATTCATGAGTCCTACCGTATATTTGGGTCCAGAGATGATATTTTCATGAACTAAATATCAGGCCTTGTAACCTGGACACAGATGTTTTATTTACTTATAACTTTATTCATTTTTTATTAGATAAGGAAGATTTAACTTAATCTTGATTGAATGACCACTGTGGCAGAGATTTTCTGTGGCCCACCCAACATCTCCTTTGCCTACCCCAATCGATCTCTATTGTGTCAGTGATCTGGTTGAGATTCCTTTGTCAAATATAAGTCAGATGCTTCCTTGTTCCAGTCCAGGTGATGAATAGTGGCAATTCTATTATCCACAGCCATTGACTGGGCTAAAGGGGAGGATGTGACTCAGTTCTGTCTAAGGATCTGACAGATCTGACTCTCTGCTTGGGGAGGATTTTATTTCTGAATACAAAGCTCAAGTCTCCTGAAGAGAAGACTTTTTAATTTTTTTTTTTAGTCCTTCTTTCTTTTTGAAACCGAAGTCAAAAGTCGTGGATGTCATCTTGTGATCATGAAGTAATAACTTTAGGATAAAAGGAACTGTTCTGAGGCTGGTAGAAAGAATAAGAAGTTTATGTCACTCTTACTGAACAGCTCATCCAGTGTCAGGAATTATCTCTCTCTCTGGCATTTTGTTATGAGGGGGGAAAAGAACCCTACTTGTTTAACCCATGCATGTGTGCTGGGCTCTGTTACTTGCTGCTGAAAGCATCCTTAATTAGACTTTTACTAACTGCCAGGTATTTTACATGCTATTAGATCCTTTCAACATTTAATCTTCACAATAACCTTTGTGAAGACATTACTATTATCTTCCTTTTACAAATGAGAACTGAGTCTCAGAGAAACTGCCCAAGCTCATACGACTAGAGGTTGACAGTGTAGACAATCGGGCCCAATCCTGTATGAATTCAAAATTCAAGCCCTTCCTATTATAAAAATCTGTCTCATGAAAGTAAAATTCAAACAATTTTAATTACATAGCTAAAATCACATCTATCAAGATTCATTAAATTATATGGAAGGAAAATTACACTGAAAAATGATTTCATGAACATTTTATTAACATAAAGCTGTTTAACAAAAGAAAACCACAATATGATCTCTCAGTGTACTGGACATGGGTCAGGTGGGCCTACATGACCACCTGGGGATGATTAAATACTAACTTGTTTGAGGTATTCAATAATTACTACTCCCCAGTCCTGGTGTGGAGTACTTTACATATAATATAGCATACAATTCTTATAACAATCCTCTGAACAGTAGAATAACTGTGTCCATTTCACTGATGAGAAAATTGAGACTTAATGATCCTAAGGCTCTTGGAGGTATTAAACTTAAGCTTGAAGTTAGAGCACACGCTCTCATCCTCTGCGTGCCATAGCTTCCATGCACAATAGCCCTCCTTCCCAGGAGCCTTAGCCAAGCAATCCCACATACATGGCTATTTCCTCAGAGTGCATCTTGGCATTCACCCGTGTTAATGGTATTAGAAAACATGATAAGCTGCATAGGCATTACATGATATGGTGAAAAACATAGATTTTAGAACCACAAGACCTGGTTTGAGCACTGACATTGTCACTTTGTAGCTGTGTGACAATAGGACAGTTATTTATGCTGAGCCCCAGTTCCTCCATCTATATATGAGGGGTTATAATGCTCCACAGCAGAATTGTTTTGAGGACCTAAAAAGATAATGTAACTAAATCTGTCTCTCTTCCCATTTCCTCTGCAAATGCGGTAGCAACTGCATTATTTCAGTGGCACCAAAATGCTAAAGCCCATTCTTAAATACTTAAGAATCGGGCAACATTTACAAGCCTGGAATTGGTTTACATTTTTCCCTGAGGGTAGTTTTGTAAACTCTATTCTTTCCAGTTTTTGCTGCCTGTTCCCCAGAGGATCATTAGAGAATATTTATTTTGAGCATATTATGTGTGCGAAGTTAAGACTCACAGAAGCAAATAAAAATGGTAGTGGTGACTGAGTGGTGGGTGATAAGATTAAGCTGCCCACAGGTTGTGCATTACTTTGTAGACCAGTCCTGGTTGAATTCATCAAATAAGACCATATATAGGTGGCCTAAAGCTATGGTTTTTTTTACCTACCAATAATCAGTTGGTGGCATGAGAATCACTTGAGAACTTGTTAAAAATACAGATTCAAGGTGGTCCGCTGGGAATTTTTATTGAGTAGTTTCAAATCTAGACATTTTATGTTTAACAAGTATTTGATATGATTTTTGTTATCCATACATATTTTGAAAACACTGGCTTAAATTGTGAAATGTTTTTTATCTTGCCCTCATTTTATCCTTGTCTCATCTTTCCTGAAACACTTTCTCCAGAAACAAACTAGGAAGGGTTATATAAGGAGAGCAAATAGCATTACATGAATGTAAACATTTGTAAAATATCAGGAGATCAATAAGACAAATGCCAAGTGGGCCAGAGAATTTACTAATTACCCTATGTTCCCAATAAAATGACCCCTAGAAACAGTATCAAGCTAAAAGGGCTACACATTTCTTGCCTTCCCAAGCCCCTGGAGAGGAATTGTGTATAACCTTTCACTAGCAGACAGCTGTGTTTATCTCTCACTTGGGTATTCTCCATGAAAACATTATCCCAGAATCACTGCTACAGAAAAGAAATTTCACCTTGGCAACCAAAAGGAGCCCAGGCTGTGACTGGAAGTAGGAAGAACCCCCATGTCAGCAAAGCCCATTAAGACCCCCAAATCCTTGACTTCCTCCTTTTACACTAGTTTATTGTGGCCAAATTCCATTTGGTTGTATAACTTTTTATGGAAAAATATTACATAAGGAATCTCTATAGCTACAACATGAAATAAAAGCACAGCTGCACTACTTGAAGCAATGGTGGCAGGCAAAACCTGCCTCTTCTCCTCAAGAAACCTTCATAAACATGCTACTTTGAGAATCATTACCATCATTTCACAGTATAAAGACAACTGTGGTGGGCCTATCACCCCAACCTGTCTTTATTTCCCTCCTACCCAAGTAACAGCACATGTCCAAAAACATTGTCACCAGCATCTATCATTCTTTCACTCCTAGGTCATCTTAGGCAAGATCCATCCATAACCTACTATTTTTCCACTTCCCTTCTCAAAATTTATAATTTCACATCTCACTGGGCTCTTAAAACAATTTGACAACCTTCTTTCTGGGCCTTAATTAATAGCCTTTCCTTGTCCCTTTAATGATAAATCCAATTTTTGCAATACTTCCAAATCCTACATCACCCAGTCTCTAAATCAATGGCTCTCAAAGTGTGGTCCCCAGACCCAGCAGCGCCACCACCATATATTGCAAAGAAAATTCTCCGGCTCTACCTCAGACTATTGAACAAGAAGTTCTGGTGGAGGGATCCAGCACTCTGTGGTGATTCTGGTGCCCACTGAAATTTGGGAACCACTGCTCTGAATCACTCTCAACACAGGTCTCTCATTTCTCACTGAGAAAGCAGATGCTTCTTTTGTACAGTGAGCAGACCTTATTACCACAGAGTCTAATCTGTCATTTCCATGTTTCCATGGTGGTCTTTCTCCCTGGACTGCTAGATCTTTGAGGATAGGGCCAGCATCTTGCTTATCTTTGTCCTCATATTCCCAGGTCCTACTACAGCGCTTAACACATATTAATTTCACAAATAGATATTTTTAATTAAGTTGAATGGGGTTGCACTCATTAAGAGCCACTACCTATTCAGTCCTAGTTTTTTTCTCTATGACATTGAGGTCAATCAACAATGGACCCTTTTACTTTACATGATTCGAGAAACAATCAAGGCTAGTGAGACAATAGATATGTTAAAACTTATACTAAGCTTAAAGTACAATATAAATGGAGATATTATTTTTCCTGACCATACTCTGAAGGGGGAAAAAACACATACACACACCATAAAAGCTACCATTCTTTTAAAACTGAAAGGTCAACTGGATAAAATCTGAAGTTCTGTAAGTCAGACATCTCTCTTTGTTCTTGAAATCCCTTTTCTCTCTACCTGATAATTCAGGAAAGTATGTGGACTCAAATTTCTGGTGGCTTTATTTCCTACAAAAATGCTATGGGTTTTGCAGCTCAAATAAAAATCAGGATGTGGCATTGATCTCTGAGTGAGCGTAAAGTACAATATTTTGTCTTCAATGTACACCACCATAAAAATGTTTGAATAAAAGAGAACTACAAACTAGTCTTCCTTTGAAACACTAAGAAAATACACCATAAGGCTTCAGGTCACAATTTGGGGATGGGTGTAGAGAGCGGAGATGATCCTAAGTAGGGACAGAAAGTCTGAAATTTACAATGGGATTGTGTAGAGAGGACTCACATAACATGACCTTCTGCAGTCTCCAGAGCGGCCAAATCAAAGCCGTTGCCAGAGTAGCTCTTCACACAGTTCCTTTCTCTAAACAGTTCTGCTGTTGGTAGCACCGCTGGTGAAATGAGAGGATGTGCTGCATTCTCAAATTCAGTTCAATTCTCTAAGTATTGATTGAACTCCTAAGATGTGTTCAGCCAAGGTTAACCTGAATCAAAACAAGAAAAGTGACTGTCTATACCAGTGATGGCGAACCTATGACACATGTGTCAGAGGTGACATGCGAACTCATATTTTTGGTTGATTTTTCTTTGTTAAATGGCATTTAAATATATAAAATAAATATCAAAAATATAAGTCTTTGTTTTACTATGGTTGCAAATATCAAAAAATTTCTATATGTGACATGGCACCAGAGTTAAGTTAGGGTTTTTCAAAATGCTGACACGCCGAGCTCAAAAGGTCCGCCATCACTGATCTATACGCTATGCTTCAAGGAGAACAGGGAAAGTCGCTGGGTCCTAAATATCTACCTTTGCCTTCCCACTTTCCTCCATATCGCCTGAAACTCTGCTCCATCTCTGGGCTATACTGCAGCACTCCCAAATATATATCTGATAAACACTCATCCCAAAAATGTTCCACAAAAATCCAGTTCCGTAGTCCAGTTAGGGAATGAATGCAGTCTCTGACCCCCCTTGAAGAGTCTTAATCTTTATTCATGGTAACACTCTAGGAATACCTACAGTAACGGTATCTGCTTACCTTTAGTGCAATATCTCAGTCTTGTTTGAGACACAGAACTAACTCCTCCTCTCCAGTTAAATTTTTTCACTTCCCCTTATTTTTTTAGTAATGCTTATTGGTACATAGTCCAAAATAGTTGGGCAGAGGAAAACCAGTTCTACATCTAGCAGATCTGAATCTGCCTCCCAGTTCAGTCATTTATTAATCTGGAACATTGGGCAAGTTATTTAATTTCTGAGCCTCCATAGTCTCATCTATAAATGCAGATAATAACAGCAAGCCCATAGAGCTCATTCCCTTTTCATACTGGTAGCAGTTTCACCCGTTAAAGGTCCATTTGAGTTCAAAGACATCCATTTAAAAAATTCAAGTAATCTTGGAAGAGTAAAAGGATTCCTTTATTGGAAAAACCCCCTCCTTCCACTCCCCCACCACTCTGTCCCCAACATAAACATGTTTGCTTCAACAGATCAAGGACCATCTCAAATGCAACATTCATGTTGCCTTGGTATCCCAAGTTTAAAGTGATTTCTCCCTTTTCTGAATTGTCCTGTCATGCCACAAATTGGATACTTAATCTGTTCTCCATAATTTTACACTTCTCACTACAAATACTACATCTCCTAGTTTAGTTGATGAAATCATTAAGGTAGAAACTGAGTCTTACTGATGATAGTGCTTGGGGAAAAATAAACAGTCAATAAATGATTATGAAATGATTTCAGGCTTGAGTTATCTTAATTGGATCTCTTTTCTCTACCTACTTGACCAAAATGTGTTGTACTAAAGAGACAGAAATTTTTTGGAAGGAAGAAGGAACATATTATAATATGAGCCCATTGTTATCAGGCTAGATAGGTAACTACCTAGGATAAGTAGTTTGAAGAAGTATTAGGCAATGTAACCATCTGAGATGCATGAGTGCAAGTATGTAGGAATGAAGGAGGCATACAGCAGGTAGCACAATAGGGTGATAGAGTGCAAGTTACCTATTGAAAGTCTTGCTCAGAGGGGCACCACACACCCAGTGCCTTTGGGGTTGGTATAAAGTGAGCACAAGGCATTCAACTCTTGGAGAACTTAATCAGAAGACAATGATCATAGACATGATCATTACTGAAGTGGTGAATGTGTGGGACAAACATAAGCATACACTCTGGGATGCGACCACCTGGGTTCCCTTTATAGTTTTGCCACAACTTACCTGTGTGACCCTGGCCAGGTTATATAACTTCCCTGAGTCTCAATTACTCATTTGTAAATTTGGCTTAATAGTACATATCTTATATGATTATGAGAATTAAAAGAAATAACTCATGTACCAAGCTTACAAAAGTCCCTTCCATATAGTAAGCATTCATCCAATGTCAGTATTATTGCGTTTACATTTTATTGCAATTGTGTACTTAATAGTGTAACCACTAGGTCCTCTTGTCTCACTTGCCAGACAGTTTAACTGTGTGAAAATTACAGCAATACTCCAAATCACAATGGTCTAGAACCTCACTCTCTTGGCTATTAAGACTTGCCTTTTCCATAATCGCTCATCCTAATTACCCTCAGCAGGAATCTCTGGGCATTCTGGGACTCTCCCCCAACAATCAGGGTTGCTGCTAGTGGTTTTGTGGCACTTCTGCTTAATGGCTGCTACTCCCATGGTCTCTCTCGACTCGCTCTCACAAGTTGCTTGTCTAACCTCCTGGCCTCTTGGGCTCTTCTCCTGAGCTAGAAAGTAGCAGATCCCCTCCGCCTCTGCAGGCCAGCTCCTTCAGATAACTAGTGATATGATGCTCATCTCACACCACTGCCTTCTCCTTCACACACCTACCTGGACACAGGAGACGGGAGTCTCAGAAAACCATCAGCCTCACACAGCTGCCTCCAGGCCCTGCTGCTCAGGGGATCTAGCAGGGAGGGCTAGAGAGGGGACAGAGAAGGCCTTGTTTAACAGGTATTTTTTTCCTCAGGTGAGTTTCCCTCACCATTATCTCACCCTCTATCTGCCTAAGCCCCAATAGTGGCCAAATTCGTGTGCTGTCTTTCAGATCTGTAGGGTCCTATGTAAACTGAAGGAGGGGCAGGCATCTTCTCAGTGTCTAAAACATTCTCTGAAAATCAGGAAGCTGGTCTGCCCAGAGCACACTGACAACTCCTGTGGGTCTAACAGTCTACCCACACGCTTGCCCAAGAAAAGGTCAGTCTGCTCCACATGCAGACCCTTGTTTGAGTCCCTCAATAGAAGGTGTATTTCACAAGGGCAGAGGTCACATCTATCTCAAATTACAGCTTACTATCTAGCATCTGTCATAATACCCCAAAAACCAGTGGGTAAATGCGCAATAATTATATGGAAAATAAATTATATAAACAGGGAAGGAATAGAGGAATTGAAAGCGGAAAGGAAATCGGTTTGGGTCTGCTTTGCCAAGAAAGTCCCTTTGGGAGAGGAGAGGCTTTCATTAAGTCTGAAAGAATGATTTTTTTTTAATATAAAGGGCTATTTTGGTGCTTCATCTACAACTTTGTATATCCAAAGAATAGGAAGAAATTATGTCCTTGAGTTGAACAAATATTTCAGTGAAATTTGTGCTTGAATGCAATTTGGCTTCAGTATTATCTCCCTTGTGGCTTATAGCATATTAAGCTGCTAGAAGCTATTTATATCAACAATGCCTCTACTGCCTCAGATAAGTGTGGATGCAACAGAGAGCAAAAATGAACAAATTTCAGTTCAAAAAAATGTAAATTTCATTTGAGGATTCATTCATTCATTCAAAAATTTTTTTTGAGCATTACTGAAATGCACATACTATTTTAGGCATTGAAATACATCAATGAAAAGACATAAAGCCTTCCCTCAAGGAGCTTCCAGTATGAAACAAATTAATAAAAAAGGTTATCTAATGGGTGTATGGACTAATAAAGTAGAAACACAGGGAAATAAACACCTAGGGTATGATGAAGATAGTCAAGGAAGGCTTTGCAGAAGTATTCCTCCAGCTAACTCTAAATAGATGGTTATAATAGCATCACCACCAACAAGATACACTTATGGATCATTTACCAAGCACTATATTAAGAACTTAATATCAATTATATAGTTGTAACCTAGTGCTAACCAATTGAAGAAGATATAATTAGTCATATTTTATAGATGATAAAAATGAAGCTTTCAGTAGATAACATAACTTGCCCAAGACATCACAGTAATTAAGTTATAAAACCAGGACTTAAACCCAGATCCAACTTCCTCCCAAACTCCATTCCTGTAACCAAGAATTTTATCCTTAGTAACTTGTTTTGATTAAATGAAGTCAGAGATGAGAAAGTATGTGAGGGCACACCACAGAACTTTATAGTGTACAGGTTCAGAGATGTCATATGCTGTCCTTTAATTTGCTCTCTCCAATGTTCTTTTGACATTTTCAAACAGAAGACACCAAATACAGACTCCACTGGATCAGTCATTATCGCATTGCCTAGTGAGTCAAGCATAATATCTGGGGTTGAAAGGAACTATAGCATCAAATTGTCCAGTGGTTTATAAATTTTATTTTGAACTTTTATTTTTTATATATATATTTTATTGATTTTTTACAGAGAGGAAGGGAGAGAGATAGAGAGTTAGAAACATCGATGAGAGAGAAACATCGATCAGCCGCCTCCCGCACATCTCCCACTGGGGATGTGCCCGCAACCCAGGCACATGCCCCTAACCGGAATCGAACCTGGGACCCTTCAGTCCGCCGGCCGACGCTCTATCCACTGAGCCAAACAGGTTTTGGCTATTTTGAACTTTTAGACACATAATATTTATTTTAAATAAACTTTTACAAAGATTTCTAATATATAAAATAAAACTGAAACCTGATAATATCATATCACGTTCTTTGATGACTTCTACTGCCAAACTCTGAAGCAATATCTCACCACAAATTGAAATGGCTTTATCTCCCCAGGGTGACTCCTATATTCCTGTACATTAGGGATGTGGGTATAGAATGTGATGGTGTGATTTCATTCTGTCGTGAAGCCCAATTTCCCTACTCTAGTCTTAGCAAGAACAACTATTATGTGAATGTATGTGTAGCTTGCCTTTCTTTATTCCCCTGGCCAGGGAATTATCCCTTTGCTATTTTGAGTTATGAAGGATTATAACTTGGAAACCACTGGTTTGGTCTCACCCATTTCCTTTCTAGATGAAGGGAAATATCCAGAAAGAGAACTTAGTTCATCACAGGTTACTGACTTAATACTAATAGAATTAAAATTCAAACTTGGGGCTTTTAATCCTATACCTTTACTTTTCCAAGAACTTCACATTGCTTTAATAAATAACTTGCAACCAGAGAATGAGTACAGAATTTACACTTCTACCTTACCAGCATGCATGTCAAAGGCTGGAGCCAAGATCAGATGTTGGAAAGGGGAAAAACAAAGAGAAATTGTCAAAGGACTCTGGAATGAAAGCTATGGAAATGTAACACTCAGTGAACTAAGAAACAAAGCAAATAAACACGCCCTGATGGACAGGGTTTGAAGAAAGAGCTAACGAAGGTTCTTCTTGTGGAAAACAACAACAGCAACCCCGTTCACTAGTTTCAGAGGAAAACATAAGTGGGTTGGTCTTTTCAAAATGCATTATGAATGCAAATCTGATGAAGGAGACAACAAAAGCAAAATTATCCATGGCACAGACTGTGTTCTGCTTAATTCTATGGTTTTCCTTTTTCACATACCATTTTAAAAGAAATAAAAGGTGTTTCTAAAGAAATTATAAATACAGTTGACAGAAGAAGCATGTTGATTTTTATATTCTGAGGACAGTGAAAGAAAGAAAAACACTTGTGCTGCTGGTAAAAGTTTCACTAAAGGGCAAAATCATCCCCCATATCCACACTGTAAGCTACCAATCCATCAAAATAAAGAAATCACTAATGAGCATTCTCTCACAGTAGTAAGTCCACTTGGGTTTGTGAAAAGATTTGAATTTAAGTTTAATAATAAAAGTTGTCAGAGAGTATTATAGTGTACTAGCTGCATTAATTGATTCTTTCATTTAAATGGAGATTGAGGGAATGAGATGTAAGTAAAGGGGTACAGTAAAGGGGTCGAAACTTATGTGTAAATAAGTGCAATATAAAACAGAACAAGGGAAATGAATGTTATGGAAAATTAATACTATGAGAATTCCGAGGAAGAAACATCTGTCAAGGTAATTTAAGCTTTCTCTGTCATGATCCAATTCGACCAGGTATCACCCACTGCCTCATTCCCACATTTCTAAGTATTTGTTATGACAATACTTCGTTTCCAGGTACCAAAACTTGTATTCATTTTCTACTTCTGTACAATAATATTATCACAAATTCAGTGGCTTAAACATATACACATTTATTATTTCACGTGTTCTTCAGATCGGGAATCAGGGCATGACATAGCGGTGTGCTCTGCAGTCAAGGTGATGGCCAGGGCTGGGTTTCCATCTGAAGGTTTGGCCAAGGAAGCATTTCCTTCCAAGCTCACTTGTTTGCAGAATTCAGTTCCTTGCAAGATGCCAGACTGAGAACCTCAGTTTCTCGCTGACGATCAGCCAGAAGCTGCCTTCTGTTCCTTTCTGTGTGGTCCTCTCCAGTACAGCTCACAATATGGCAACTTGTGTTTTTAAAGCCAGTAAGGGAAAGAGCCTTCTAGCAAGACCAGCATCACAATCTTAGGCAATATAATCATGGAAATGACAACCCAGTGCCCCTTGCCATATTCTGTTGCCTAGCAATAAGTCCCTAGGTTTCCCCCTCCCACCCACTCCCAACACACACATAGAGGCATTAATACTAGAATATGGAGATCATGATAATAACTTAGAATTTCCCACCACAGATATGTTTTACCAAAATGAATGGAGTAAACAAACAAAATAAAGAGATAAAAATATAGGATGTTGGAAACGGAAGATGAATTAGGGAAATCCTAGAAGGAAGGTGAAAGGACATCTCAGGTGACAGCTGTGCAGCAAACCCAGAGGAAAAGAGTCCAGATTGGAGAGTGAGAAGGGAGAGCTCCTGGGGAGATTATCTCTATATGTGTGGGGGAGAACAATAGATTACACAACTATTTTGACAGTATTGGAAGGAGTTTCATAGCTAGCTGTTTTGGAGAGTTTGCAGATGAATTAGTGCTATATAAACAGAAAACTAATCAAACAAAAACTAGGACAGATGATAACTGGAAAAAAAATCCAAAGTTAAAGAAAGAAATCATAGTATATGCCATAGCTAAGTTATGTGCAGAGTCAATAGTAAAAATAATATAAATACTAATTTTTATCCCATCTAAATGATAGCATAGATGCAGCGGTTCTCAACCTGTGGGTCGTGACCCCTTTGGGGGTCGAATGACCTTTTCACAGGGGTCACCTAAGACCATCAGAAAACACATATATAATTACATATTATTTTTGTGATTAATCACTATGCTTTAATTATGTTCAATTTGTAACAATGAAATTGGGGGTCACCACAACATGAGGAACTGTATTAAAGGGTCGAGGCATTAGGAAGGTTGAGAACCACTGGCATAGAGATATGCAGAGGATAGATAGAAGGAAGCTTGCACAGGTAGAGAGGGGAGGGGTGTGAGAATGGTAAGCCTCAGCTTTCATACATTTGAAATGTAGAAATAATGTCAAAAACTGAAAAAAATCCTTCAAAATAATAATATTAATAAATAATAATGTTATTTTAGAAATATGGCATTAAATACTCAGTGAAACAGCTAAAGGCACTTAAAGGTCCTATGCCTGTGGAATGAGAATCAGATGAAAGGATAATTAGGTAAGGAGGCATGGTTTTATTTTATTTTAATTTTTATTGAATTCACTGAGGTGACAATGGTTAATAAAAGTATATAGGTTTTAGGTGTACAAGTCTATAATACGTCATCTGTATATTGTATTGTGTGTTCTCCACCCCAAGCCAAGTCTCCCTCTAACACCATTTATTAAGTTTCAGGTGTACAATTCTATAATACATCATCTGTCTGTTTTATTGTGTGCTTGGCACACAAACTCCACATTTATCACCCAATATACCCTCTTCTACCTCCACACATACCCCTTCCTCTCTGGTAATCATCATACTGTTGTCTGTGTGTATGAGCTTTTTTTTCTTTGCTGAATCCCTTCATCTTTTACACCCAGTTCCCCAGCCTCACTCTCCTCTTACATCTATCAGTCTGTTCTCTGTATCTTTGAGTCTATTTCGATTTTGTTTATTAGTTTATTTTGCTCATTAGATCCCACATCTGTATCTTCTTTTATTTTAAAAATTTATTAAACAGTTCATCACTATTTTTGAAAATGAAATGTATTTTTTCCACATCTGTATCTTCTTTTATTTTAAAAATTTATTAAACAGTTCATCACTATTTTTGAAAATGAAATGTATTTTTTCCACATCTGTATCTTTGAGTCTGTCTCTATTTTGTCCATTAGTTTATTTTGTTCATTAGATTCCACATATAAGTGATTATAAGACTTAGAGAATTAACTGATATTGTAACAATATACATACTTAGATAAAAATTAAAAGCTTTGAAAACTAGAAAAAATATATTGTGATTTTAATATAGCTTTGCATAAAAATCTTAAACAGCCTATCAGAATGTTACTAGATCACTCTTTCCCTTTTCTCAAATCCTGTAGCATCATTGGTGTTGCCAGTAATGGATTGCAATGTGAGAAGGCTTGTGCATGAAGTCTCCTAGAACCTTAGCACAACTAGCCAATGGGGAACAGAGGACTCCAGGATTAGATATCGCATCAGTCACTACAGGTTATTTGATGGGCTTAGAAAACAGGCTGTGAGGCTGGCCAGGGGAAGCAGCTTCACAAACATATTTGGGCTTTTGTCAATGGCAGGAGAGAGTTGAGAGGACCTAATTTCATGAGAGGATAGATATTGTGGGGAGAACTTCCAGATTATCTTTATAAAGATTCCAGCTACACACAGAGTAACCATGGGCAAGTATGGATCCTGAAGGGAGGGAGTAGACAGGAGCCGCACATAAGTTCCCATGCAAAGTCATGAATTTTCAGTAAGTGTTTCAGCTCATATGGAGTTCTGGACAAAGAATCCAATTTAAAATTACACTCCTATGTCATGAACCAAAAGAACAGAAGTGCAAAGAGGATTCTTTAACTCAAGAGCTTATTCATAGGTCTTACTTACAACCCATCAGATAGTGGGTCAATTAAAAACAAACCTTCAATCCAGACACAATCATATTGTGAGACTGATACTTCTAACTCTATTTTCTCTGTCCCTGTCTCAATCAGCTCAGACATCTGGGGAGCCTGGGCCCTGGCTTAATAATAGAGCTCACCATTTCATCCTGTTCTAGAGTACTGGAGAAGGCACAGGCAGAAAGAAAAAGTGTGCAATTACATTTTCATCGTGTTCAATTACAAAAAAGTACTTGGTAAAAGCAACTGTCAGCAAATATAACATGCACATAATGAGGGCGAAATATTTAAACAGCACAACCTTCGGCATCTACGTTTGGAGTAAAAAGAAGAACCTTTGAAAATATGACATAGGGAAAATTAACTTATTTCTGTTCAACTGGGGAGTCTTTATGGAGGCAATACTCAGCATGGAAAGAGGTATTTTTCAACAGAAATGTCAGCAATGTTTATGAAGCAGCCCCTTCAGGAATAAAGCTCTACACTGGGAGAGATGAATCCCAGTGGCAATTGCATTTAAAATCCCAAAGCCCGGGTGGGCAGATCATGTAAGCAGAATCTCAAAAGAATACAGTTTAAAGGTGAAATTCTCCCTCACTTTGTATTACTGTTTAAAAACTCAAGGCATATGCAAAGAGGACTTAAGGGGACCATAGATTAACCTTGCAATGATGTGTTTTGAGATATTTCTCACAATGTAGCTAGCCTCCCAGCCCATAGCCATCACTACTTGTCAATTTGGGAAATCATACAAGGCCTTAATCTCTGACACCCCAACTGAGCATGAACCAAGAGAGATCATAATGGCCTCAAACAAAGTCAGATCAAGCATATCCAACCAAGCAACAGGGACAGCAGTTCTAATTAAAGGCCATTTGGAGAGAAGAGTTATGGCTGTCTGAGAAGCATGTGAGTATACAGTGACAGGTCCATGGGCTGCAGGGATCAACAGAGATCAGACCTTCAGAGGACTGCGTGGGTTCCTGCTTCTGACCCAGATCCCATTGGCAGGCTGTGCACCGCAATAACCTGCTGCCTTTAATAATGCTATTTCTTCTGCTGCTTTCAACTCACCGGGTACAGTGTCATCACAGAGAGGGAGAGAGAACAAGAAGCCGAAAATATCCCCTTAGCACATCAGCACTGATCGGGACAGATATTTTTAGTAAGCGATTGTCTGTCAAATCTGAGTCACGTGGCATGCCACTTTAATGATCTGAGAGTTTGCAAGTCCCTGAAAAGTGACAGCTGCAAATGAGAATTTAGGAGGTTCCACTAGGCAAGCAGAACATTGATCAAATCTATTG
The DNA here is from genome assembly GCF_000147115.1 of Myotis lucifugus. Lineage (NCBI taxonomy): Eukaryota > Metazoa > Chordata > Mammalia > Chiroptera > Vespertilionidae > Myotis > Myotis lucifugus. Next base: position 563,896 of record NW_005871313.1, on the reverse strand, counting down.
GCAGGAGCCCTAATCAAAGCAAAGTGTCAGTGGAGACGCCAAGCTTAAAATCCTCCTCGTGGGGATGAAGTACTTGCTGGCCAGGCGTTTGCAGTGTTAAAACGTTGAAGAGTTATTGCATGTGAGACTGGTTAATGCCTTCAAGAGTGTGTCACACTTTTACTGTTTACTACTTCTAAAATATTTTTCCTCTGTATAAATATGTGATGGGATAACATTTCAAAAATAGATAAGATTTGAATTGCTGCACATTATGTTCTCCATGAAATTTCGAATGAAAGTTCTCGGTGCATCTGTGCTCATCTGTCATTGACAGGTTGCAGTTAAGAATCAACATGCCCTTGCCCTAACTGGTTTGGCTCACTGGATAAAGCCTGGCCCTGGGGACTGACGGGTCCCAGGTTTGATTCCAGTCAAGGGCATGTACCTTGGTTGTGGGCACATCCCCAGTAGGGGGGGTGCAGGAGGCAGCTGATCGATGTTTCTCTCTCATCGATGTTTCTAGCTCTCTATCCCTCTCCTTTCCTCTCTTTAAATAATCAATAAAATATATTAAAAAAAAGAATCAACATGCCCATTCTCCCTAGTTCCTCTCTCCACAACACAGGCCACCTTGCCCATTTGACTGGTCATCCATACCCTTATGACTAAGAGATCTTTCGCCTTGCCTCCATGTTACCCATAAGGATAGCTAGAGGAATACCCATGGAGAACCTGCCTCAGGTTGGTTCTATTTGTTGAATCGTTTCTTCAAAAAGGCTGCATAAAAGACTAATAGTTTAGGGTACAAAGCTCTGTGTTACACCTCAGTTGCTTTCAGAGATATTAGAATCAAGCTAAAATCATAACAGCATGTTTGCAGGAATACATTGAAGCTCATCATGCCTCTTGTCTTTCTCTACAATGATTGTTGGTTTATGCCTTTTATATTATTATATTTGCCTTTAATATGCTTAAATACAATCATGCAAACTGCTTTCAGATTTCTGATCAGATTTCCTTCCCTTGACTTCAGATATTTTCTTGCTCTGCTCAGTTATGAGCAGTTTTGACAAGAACTCTGATTTCCATATTACTCTCTTATAACCAATTGTGCTAACTCCTCTTCAGATTTCTCATTACTGACCCATTACCCTTGAACTCTGCTAAATCTCTTAGGACTAGAACATGAACTTTCCACAACTATTATTGCATGATTTCCTGCTTATACAAAATGCTTGCCTGCTCACAAACATATCAATATGATCTACTTGCTCACAATGGAACTAAAATTAGATACCATTTTCTTTCTTTCTTGATTTCAGAGAGGGAGGGAGAGGGAGAGACAGATAGGAACATCAATGATGAGAGAGAATCATTGATCGGCTGCCTCCCACACTCCCCCTACTAGGGATAGAGCCCGAAACCCAGGCATGTGCCCTGACCATGACCCCCTGGTTCATAGATCAACACTCTGAGCCACAACATCCAGGTAGATAGCATTTTCAACAATAAAATTTCTCATGAATTCTCTATGCAAGTATTTTCATGTATAAGTGGGGGTTACATTCTACCTCATCATTGGCCAGAATGCCTAGGAATACCTATATATATTTGGTAAGCCCTTTTTTTAATCGTCACCTGAGGATATTTTCCCATTGATTTTTAGAGAGAGTGGAAGAGAGAGGAAAAGACTGAGAGAGAGATCAATGTGAGAGAAACACATCAATTGTGGGTTGCTCCCACAGGAGCCCTGACCAGGGCCCAGGCCGGGGAGGAGCCTGTAGCCAAGGCACGTGCCCCTGACTGGAATCAAACCTGGGACCCTTCGGTCTGATACTCTATCTACTAAGCCAAATTTGCCAGAGCTGGTAAGCACTTTCAAGATAAATCTATATTAAGTATAATTAACAGAAATGCTGCAGAGCACATTTATCAACACTCGGTATATGGACTGCATTCAGATGTTGAGAATTCATAATGACCCCCAGTCTCTAAAACTAATCACCTATCTTGAAAATACTTATGCTTTCTTGGATGGAAATTTGAGTATACTTCCTTTAGTTTCTCAGGGCTCCAGCACATATGCTAAATTCTTTCCTTTGCCAGATTTCTGGGGTAAGTGATATATCCTTTCCCCACAGAAAACATATACTGAATTTTTATTCCAGGCTTAAAATCCTCTTCAATCCCAACACTGTCTCCTGCTTCAGCACTGACATTTCTTAGCTCAAAGAAGAACATTCCAATGCAATGTTTGAAGGCAGCAATTTTGATATTGATTCATCACAACAGCCACATTAACACCAAGAAAGGAGTCAGACATCCCTGAATATTGTCCCAATTCATCACTCTTATCTCTGAGGACTTAACCAACTTTGGGCCTTACCCCAACCTTTATCTCTCCCTGAACTTCAACCTCTTCCTAAACCTTACCCATTACTTGGCCCTAATCTTCTCCCATTTTCCCTGCCCCTTGTTCCATGAAGGCATGAATTCTGCTTTAGTCCATGAATCTATTAATGTGTATTCCTCATGTATGTTTCCTATCCTGTTTCTGTAGCTGCAGCTGTAGAATGTCACCATTCCCATAGGAAGAGAAGGTCTTAGTGTGTTTTCCTATTAGTTCCAGTACTTGTTTTAAGTAGCCTGAGGACACCCCATACTTTCCATGAAAACCCATTTCTGGTTTCTTTTGAGCTACTTTCAATACCTACCCTACCCACCCTAGGCCTTTTTCCACCCAACCTGTTACAAATGTTATGTGTTTTCTTTCCCTAAAAAGCACCTATCATCATCTCATCCACCTTAATAAATCAAGGTTTTTAAAGATCTACTTGAAAATCAAAGTTAAATATGAGGAGTTCTAAGAATGAAGTGATTATATCAATGATTTGGGAAGAAGAGTAAGTAGGAGAAAAAATGGAAAGTCTTCAATTAAACAAGAACCAGCATAGTTACTGAAGCAGTGAGGGGAAATCCCACTGTTCTGATATGTATCTATTTCATCCTGTAGTTATAACCACCACAAGTCTCTTCAACTGGGTATCCAACCATGCCAAACCAATAATAGCTCTCTGAGGATGTTTTTCGCCACAATTTTGCATATTCTACTCTCCTCAGCCTAATTCTCTACTCCCGACCGCATCACATCTTTTCTTTATTATGCTTTTGACCTCTTGATAAACCACCAGTACTCCTTCAAATATTCAGCACAAATGTCATCTGTTAAGTATTCTTTAGGCCAATCATTCCCCAAACAGCTGGCATATACTTCCCATTTAGCACCTGTCTCATCCTATTGAAATAGCCTGTTCACTTGCCCACTATCGGGGGAGCTTCTTGAGGTCAGACTTTTGTCTTTGTATCCCAGCTTCTAGTACAGGGCATAACATGGAACATGAGCTCAATAAATGAACAGTTTCCAGGTAATATTCTCAGTAGTTATCAGTATGTAGGAATCCTTCAAAGGCTCTACCTCACTCTTCTAATACATTACATTTGAACTGCTTTTAAAGGTAGCATAAGGAATGCCTTCCAACCTTGGACATCTGAGTAGGGGGTTTAATCGGGGGAATGCTGAAGTACTAAGCCAAATGGATTGATTGAGGAGGAGGCAGAAGGAGAAACATGGAGGGGAAGTATGCATCCTTTCATATCTTGTAGGAAACTGTCTTTGCCTCTGTAGCCTCTTGGATTACTGAGCTCTCCTATCACTTTTACTCCCCCTTTACCTGTAGCACTTTCTCTTCAACCTTTCTAAGTCTGTCCCTGAATCCAATTGTGCTTTTTTACTTCAATAATGCCATGTCAAGCAGAAAAATAAGATATCAAATTAGTTTCTTTGGAGGGAGTGAAGAATATGGGTAGGCATTCTGGGCCCATAGCTTGATGTTTTTTTGCTTGATGGATTTATGGAGCATCTTCTGACTCAGCATGTTAATTCTGGAGAGACTAAGATCTTTCTAGAAAGACGGCATTCAATAAATTGCTCCAATGGCCAAATAAGAATAGAAGAAGCATCAGCATAAGTAAAATATCTTCACATCAGGAATAAAAATAAAGTAACTCTGCAGCTGGAAGTGGAAAATGACCAATACAAATTCAAATTCCCACTTTCTTCTATGGAATAAGCTAGCATTTAACAAGTACTCATAGCAAGACTCCAGCAAAGCCTGGGAGGCTGCCTGGGAGGCTTTGTTCTTTGCATTTCAAAGAACAGCCCATGAAAACCCAGCATCAATCTCAGTAAGGACCAAAAAAAAAAAGAGAGAGAGTGAAATTGGTTTTTCAAATAAGAAGCTTCACATCTCAGGGAAGAGAGTTCGATTGTTTGGCAACAGCACAAGAGGCTTCTGAGAGAGTTGAATGGATGGATGTGGATGGAGTCCAGTGTAGGTCAAATTGGTTACATAGTTTCCAGTGAGGACCTGGCCCACCGCTGCTCCCATGGTCTTCTCAAACTACCAGTGACAGAATTTAAACAGGCTGTGCTATGGATACTGAATTGTTGGACATTCTGCTCATCATAAAAAGTCACACAGGGTGATTTAAAGGGATGTTTTCATGACTGCAAACTTTCTTCTTGAAAAATAGGGACACTGTGCTGATTGTTTTTTACCTCAGGAATGAAAAGGAATCTGTGGTGAGATGTAGAGAGAAAAGCAGCCCCATAAAAGGTTTGTTTCTTTAAAGCAAAAAGAGAAAAATAGATCAAAGTGTCTAAGATATCTCTAAGACTTCAAACTAAACGGAAGGGAGTCTAAATCATTTGACACATCATCTTTTTTGAGTGTCACTGTGGTTATGTCTTCATACAACTTAAATTAGTCCATTTAGAAAATAATAACATAGAATTTTACAGCAGAGGCATTGGGGACATTTTTTAATCTCAAGCTCCTAATTTTACATCTGAGAAAACTAAGACACCAGGAGGTTTTAACTTTTCCAAGCGAGAGGCAAGAACTGGAACACACATTTTCTATGCTAATTACCATGTTTCCTCCACTATGACATATCCAGTTGCAGGCAATTTACACTATTACATAAAACCAAGTAAGGCAATTACATATATTACTTTTAGGGTAATAGTGAATCAAAACTCTGGTCATATTAGAAAGAACTGACACACATAACACACTTTTAACTTTGTAAAAAAAAAAAAAAATCCTGCACATAAAAGTTCATCTTTTAGTGAGCTGTGAGTGAAGTATTTTTTTTAAAAAAAAAAAACATTTTTTAAATTTATTTCAGAGAGAGGAAGGGAGAGGGAGAGATAAATAGACACATCAAAGATGAGAGAGAATCATTGATCGGCTGCCTCATGCATGCCCCCTACTGGGGATCAAGCCCACAACCCCAGCATATGACCTGACCCAGAATCAAACTATGACCTCCTGGTTCATAGATCAATGCTCAACCACTGAGCCACACTGGCCAGGCAATGAGTGAAACATTTTGACCTCCATGTTTACTCTTTAAAATTTTTGTCAATTTCTTCAATAGATTAGGAAAACAAGGTACAACCTATTGGGGGCACCCATCCAAGAATTATATATTTAATGGCCAACACAGTATCAGATATTTTGAAATGTTATCTCCTCAGATCAAAGCCATCCATTTTTTCTGGAAATCAATGGGAGTTTGCTGGGGCTCATTCTCCATTTCTCATCCTGGCTTATTTGTCAATGTGTCTCAGGAGAGTTAGGTTTGGTCGGTGGATATTATCTATTGACTCATCCATTCCCACGGCTTTTATGTATTGCAGCAATTACAAGTCTGAAGACAGCTTAACCCCAGCTCTCTTGCAAATAAGGATATCTATGCAGTTTGGTTTCTGTCAAGAAAATGTACTTGTTCAAGATTTTGGAGGTGAAAAGGAGGAGGGGCCATTTTTCTCAAATTCTAACAGGTGTCAGTGCTTGAGGTAGCTGGACTCTTTGTTCTAGGGCAGCGGTTCTCAACCTGTGGGTCGCGACCCCTTTGGCGGTCGAACGACCCTTTCACAGGGGTCGCCTAAGACCATCCTGCATATCAGATATTTACATTACGATTCATAACAGTAGCAACATTACAGTTTTGAAGTAGCAATGAAAATAATTTTATGGTTGGGTCACAACATGAAGAACTGTATTTAAAGGGCCAGAAGGTTGAGAACCACTGTGGGGTCTGGTCACAGCTACATGGATGTGAAGTAATTGTGACTGTGGTCATCACAGTATGACAACAAAAGTTGGCTCTTAAAATTAATAGTCTCATAAGAGGATTCTTGACTGCTACTCCTCTAAACCCTTACAATCATTTTGTGAGCACCTAATTTCTTACATTAAATCCCTTCTTTCTAGAAAAACAGAATTATTTCTCTTTCCTCCTCTAACTCCTGATACAGTTACCATTTGAAAATGAAACCTCTCAAATTTAAAATCTTTTCTTTCCAATCCCCAAACTTTCTTTTCCAGTCGCCAAGACTCCGTCCAGGGTTCAGGCTCCTAGGACAATGTCTCTTTCTCTCTCCCTTCCAATTTCTGGCTTAATTTGTAGAAAGTCTGCGTCCTAGAAGTGGGCAAAGCAATGAACCGGGAGCCTGGAGTTGAGAGGCATTTTCTAGTTATTTATTACCTACTAATCTCAGGATAAAGAACCAAATCCTTAATATGGTCCATATGAAAGGCTATGATTCAGCCTCATTTTGTGCCTTCTTTCCAAGCTCTCTGTTCTGTAGCCATATGGCTTTCTTTCAGGTCCTTGAGCCATCATGTTCCCTCTCTTCCCACTCCACCCTCTCCCTATAACCCCACTTCCTACATTGGTGTTCTTTGCCTTCTAATTTCTAATCTCAGTTAAAATTTCACTTCCTCAAGGAAACCTTTCCCTCATCCCCCAAACCACACAAGGATCTTATATTATACATTTCATAGCACTTAGCACAATTTATAATTATATTTTGTATAATCCTTGACTATTCTCTGTGATCTTATCAGAGCATAAATCCAAAGAAGACAAGAAATGGATTTGTGCGGAAGTATTAGCATCTGCTGAAAAAAATTTTTTTCAATTCAATTTGATAAACTGTGGCTTGCATTTCATTAAAAAAAATTACTTTCTCTATTACTAAGTTGTACAGAATTTAAGGAAAGAAAAGCTTCAGCTGAATCTAGGATAAACTAGTGACTCCAATTCATTACAGTGGAAAACAAAGAATTCCATTTGTGAACTGTCAGAGTCCTCTGTTTTAGCTAATTATAATTTAAGACCTCATGCAATAAATAAAACATTTCACAATTTTGAAATTAACACAACTATAACGATTTTTAAAATGCATATCCTCAAAAGACATAATCTGTGAAGCACAACTAAAGAAAAGTTCTTAACCACTAGGCCTTTTTTATTTTTTTCAACCTTGTATGACAGTCCAAGCTAGCCAAATGGAGAGCTTATGGCTCACAGAGAGAAAAGAGAGACAGACAGACAGACTGATACTAAAAACTCTCTGGCTAACTCATTCTTCTAGTCCCCAGCAATTAGAGTGAACTCAGCGGAGCCCCGCCCCCCCCAGCCTTCCCCAGATCACGGAACAGATTGAGGCTGTTCCCATTATGTTTTATTAGAATTCCTAACCCAGAGAATCAGGAGATAAAATAGGAATAAACTGTTTTAAACTACTAAGTTGTGGGATAGTTTATTCATAGTGATATATATGTGGAACAATCTATGTCTTGTTTTTATTGAAAAATATACTTGTTAAAAAATATTTGTTGAGTAAATGTCTAACAAACACATATTGAAACAATGAGTCTCCAGTACTCCCATCTCATTAACAATGATCAGCAAGAACAATACCATGTTAGAGAGACTACAGTACAACAAGGGTCTCATATACCATTGTTGGGAGTATGAATTGCACATTCTTCTTGAAGAACAATATAGAAATCTCTATTAAGAGTGTAAACACATGTTACCCCCTTACTCATGCTGAGCTACTTTTAGCAATGTATTCCACAAATATCCTCACATGTATGCAGAAATACATGCTCAAGTATATTCACTCACTGCAGAATTTTTTTGTGATGATAAAATCCTGGAAATAATATAAATGCCCATCAATAGGAGATCAGTTAAGTAAATTATGATACATCTATTCAAAGGAATAATTGGCCTCTGTTGACAAGTATAAGGTAACTTCTATAGGTGCTGATATCAATCTCTCTTTGAAGTGCAATGTTAAATGAGAAAAGCAAGGTACAGAAACTGCCCGCTGTAAAATAATGTGTAACATAATGAAGATGGGGTTCAAGTATAAGCACACTACTACTAGGAGGCAGATTAAAAACTAGTGGTAGTGGTTGCCACTGGAAGGTGGACTAGTGGTCTGGAATGGTGGAGAATGACTTGTCACTGAACACACTTTTGTACTGATAGTTCCTTTCCCCCACTTATTTAAACTTTGGGTTAAAAAATGTTCTGCACCCAATCAAAGTTTTCAATTGATATGGAAAACTGAAGAAAAAAAGCTGTTATCACAAAAATGTAATACTAGTCATTAAATCCTAAACTCAGAAAAAGTTGCCTCTAACAAAAAAATAAATAGCTTAAGTTTCAACTGGGAAGAAGTTGTATGTCTTTGTTATTCTGGAAAAAACAGTAACCATCATAGTTTAGTGGTGTTATACCAGATGTTCTATCTCTTAGCCTTTGAGACTCAGCTTTTCTCATGAAATATAATTCAGAATAATGTTGATACCATTACACATCTTTACATTGGTTTTCAACAGAAGTTCAAAAGGAACCACTATAAGCAAGAAAATTTATTCTCTTAAATTTTCGCATGAAAATGCTCTACTACCTTCAAACCCTCATCTGGAATTACGTAAGCTGTGAATGTCATACACAGAAGATGTATATTTTGAGAATAACTATTAAGTCTTTGAAAAGCTTTTATTTTATTTTAGTAAAGAGCAAGAGGAAGTTGCTGTAAATTTATTAGCTACTTTGAGCTTTTTTACACATTAATACTAAACTGGAAAATGTGGGCCAGGACCAGCTCATGAGAAGCATTTCTTTGCTTTTGCCTACTGTGACCCAATACTAAGATGCCCACAAAAACTCACCTCTTGTCTACCTTACCCACTCTTGTTGTTTGGTAGCACTTCATCTTTCCAAGAAAAAGAATATGAGTCTCTGCCTAAACTTTCTAGGTTGTGAATGATTTTTTACACACCAAATTCTCATTGGAAACTACGAGACCCCTATGGCCTCATGCAGGTAATATTGTGATACTGGACTTACCTGCAGCTTTTTCAGATTGGCCAAAGTCACAAACAGGCCTCTTCTTCAGAGTATTATCAATATAATGCAGATTTACTGTGAAATTTTAAAGTCTGGCACACATTTCTTCACAATTTTATTAAAAATTAAATGACCAGCAAAGCACTCCTTCACCATTACTTGTCATTCACCGTCTTTGTAAAATAATTGATTTTATAAATAATTGAATTCTTTTATTTTCATGGATGAATACAAGCTCTCTATGAAGCCTGTTTGGATTATTTATTTTCTAAAAGCTGAAGTGATTGCTTAGATAAGGTCTACAGGGAAGAAAAACTTCCCCATTGGATTCATTTAAGCAAAGACTGAGAACTGAAAGAAATGATAGAAGTTGTTTCCTATGTGATTATTTTTGTATTTAGGCTGCTTCCTTCTCAATAATTTAAAAAAACTAAAATATTTAAAACTGCTACTTATTTTTACAGGTTACTCCTTCCCATTTTTCTTTCTTCCTTCCCTTTCTTCCCTCCTTTCAATCATGAGACAACTCCCAGCCATAATATGCAATCACATTCTTAATAAGCCCCAATTAAAATCACTCTTAAAGTTCTTTACTCCTACATGAAGTCTTACCCATATGCCAAACTTGACACTGAATGTATCTTGTTCTGAGTCCCAATATTCTAAAGTCCTTTTCATTGGGGTAATAAGATAAAGCCCTTAATCATTTCTTTGCATAAAATTTTAAATCATTTCCGTGCCCAGAGAGACAGTGTATTCTTTTTCTATTGCTGTCATAATAGCAATATTGTTTAGTGGCTTAAACAGTATAAATTAATTTTCTTATATTATCTATAGGCCAGAAGTCTGACATGGATTTCACTGGCTAAAATCAAGATGTCCACAGTGCTATGTTCTTCTTAGGAGGCTACAGAGAGGGATTTGTTTCCTTGCCTTTTCCAACTTCTACAGGCTCCCTGCACTCCTTGGTTTGTGGCCCTTTCCACCATCTTCAAATCCAGAAAAATTGGGAATGTAAAGATAAACATAATAGTATGGCTTTCACCCTCAAAAACACAACTCCAACATGTTGCGATGATAGCTCTATTAGCAATAGAAACAAGGTAGTTTGGGGAGCAAAGACATGACAGCAATTATTTAACATTTAGAGAACAAGGAAAATTACCCCTCCAGTTCTTTACATGGTCTGTACCTTGTTGCTCAGAAACTGCTTCTCTTCCTGTTGATAACAGCCTTAAAAGACATCAGTCATAAAAGCCAATCCCTGACATTTAAGGCTAACTTACATTTTCTTGTTCAATATTGCCAAAGAGCTCTTTTTTCCCAATAATTATCATTTAATATTATTGAGTATGCGCCTGACACAAGGCCATGTGACAGACAAGGATTATCTCATTTTATCACCAGAACCAGAGATAGGAAACTGAAGCTAATCCTTAAAAAATCTCTCATGGTCACACAGTTGGTCTGGAATGGAACTAGTGATTCAGTCAATTGTCTAGATAAGCATATGGTTACAGCACAGATAACACTGTTGTTATTGCTGGCTTAATTGCCTATCTGTTCTTCTATAATAAAGAACAAAAGCTGTGAGGGCAAGAATCTGGTTTATCTTGCTCACTATTGTTTCTACAGTGCCTAAATCTGTGGTAGAGGAAGGACTACAGGGCATTTGCTTGGGGTTGAGGTAGAAAGGGATTTTGTTATCACTTTGGTGGATTGACTGGTATTAGAGTGACTACCAGCAAGGAAAGGAGTTTACAATTACCCAGGTGAGAGGTTATAAGAGCATGAACTAGATCAGGAACCAGCAAACATTTTCAGTAAAGGGCCAGATAGTAAATAGCTTAAGCTTTGAAAACTACTCAACTCTGCCATTGGAGCACCAAAGCAGCTGCAGATAGTACAAAAAGAAATGAACATAGCTGTGTTCCAATAAAACTTCTATTGACTAAAAGAGTTAGCAGGCTGGCTATGGCCCACAGGCAGTTGTTTGCTGACCCCTGAATTAGAACCCCAGCCATGTGATTGGAACAGCCCGTGCCTCTCGCAGTAACGGGTATGAACTGGAGAAAGAGTTCAAATGCAAACCTGGCAGTATGTGCTCGTTAACCGACAATAAGGCATGAGAGAAGGAAGAGTGGAAGATCATCCTCATTTCCCTGCAATCAGGAAAACAAAGGTGTCAAAAAAGATAAACTAGTTCAAAGGTGAGGAATGATAATATGAATTCAGAATTCAAATTTCAAAGACAAAGTTTCAAGTGGAAAAATAGCATCCAGTAATATCTAGAGTGTAGAATAAGAGTGAAAAGACCAATGTCTAGAGGGAGAGTTCCCTGGTATAGTCTTGTAAATATATTATAGAACTGCATTATTACCCATACCTGTTCTTGTACTTGGCTACTTAATTCTGCAGTCTTTTTTTTATGACTTATAATTTTCCTCATTCTTATCAAGAGAGATGCAAGCTGAACTGTTCGAGCAATGAAAGTCACATATTCCAGTTCATAATTTAATTCACTAGGGAATTACTCAAGGAGCTACCTTCTAAGGTATTTGGGAATTCATGCTCAGAGGAAAATCTTCCTTTGAATTCTCAACTGACCTACAAAAAAGAGGAATGTAATTTTTACAGCTGAGATCTGGTCCCTGACTTGAGGTTTGCTAATTCACACAGTGGAAAGAGGCAATCTGTGCATTGGAAAGTATGGCAAGAGATGACTTCCTCTGCTTCATTCATAGATCTCTTTAGAAAGAAAAGAAAAGGTAGGCCTGGGTGAACACTCACTGCTTTCCATTGAATAGTTACATCCCTTTCCATTACATGAAGGTGCTTTAAAAATTATTCTGCCACAAAACCATCACTTAACAGCAAGAATTTAGGTGCCAGGTGGACTTTAAGGGTAATATTAATGAACAATACTTACTATAAGTTATTTTCAAACTAATAGCTTGTATCAATATCTGGGTGTCAGAGAAAACACATTTTCCACTCTAAATTTTCTAAAAGGCATTGAAGGAAGCAAGCAATCAGGAGTTCGATCAAACAGCTTCCCCTCTTGCAAGGTGTAGTGATGGTCTCTGGGCACATAAAACAGTGCTGATTAAAGTGAAGGAAGAACCTTTGCCAATAAGTCCATCACCAGAATTCCTCAACTGGCTTGAGAAGGAGGGAAGAGAACATCAGAATCTACCTATTTGTCATCAGTCTTTTCTACCCTTGCAAAAACATGAGTCATCCCTTCACATAACTCATGTAAACTCTGAGCTGCAAAAAATTATGGAATCTTAGACGTGCCAATAGGTGAGCCGTGGGAGGAAGTCATGATTAGAGTAACAACTTTGGTTGTAGAGCTGTGTTCTACCTATGCAATAGTCCAGTTGATGGTGCTCAAGGGGTAAACAGAGGCTTTTTGGAGACATCAGCCAAGACCCAGAAGGGAGCAGATCTGGCCATCAGAAAAGAAAGTTGGCAATTTCCAAAAACAGGTGTCAACTACGGATAATTATTATATCCTTTTTTTTTCATTTAAAAAAATGAAAATAAGAGAAGGTTAAGTGGTTCACTCAAGACTAAGTGACAAGGTCTGGAACAGGAGTAACTAGAACATTATTTCTACTGTCCAGAGGCCTAGTTTACTCTAGGTTTAAAAATAATAATAAAATAAAAATTTTTTTAATTCAGTGCATAATAGTTACCCCAACAGACACCATAATAAAGTAGTGAACTGGCCCTACAGGAGCCAGAAGAAAGAGCACAGCTATTCTTGGGGAGGTCAGAAAAGGCTTCCCTAAAGAAAGCCACTTGTGATGCCAGATCCTAACCTCCAGCCTTTGGGAATGTCCTGAGGCCAGGGAAGCCTGGAGAATGTTACCATGATGGTTGTCCATGAATAAGGGGGATGATGATACAGCTGGGAAGGAAGCTGAACCCCGTAGTCAGGGGAACCTGAACTGTGCACCAAGCAGAATGATAAAGATGATCTAAGAAGTGGCCAAGGGAGCATCCATGAAGAAAGCAAGGGACAGGGGGTGGAGTGAGGGAATTTGGAGGATCCAGCAAACTAAATAAGAACACTGAACAAAAGTTGGCATGTTTTCTTTCTACAAAGATGTTATTTGCAGAACAGGCATTTACACAATGCATCTGATGCTCATTAAAAATTGTGCATCAGTCCAGGCTCTAATTTTTTAAGGTGGGCATAAATTCACCTGGCAGTAAAAGGGAGTAAGGGTATTCTGGGTATAACATGTACAGATGTGTCCAGCTAAAGAATAATGAGACATTATGAGTGAATAGTAAGCATTTTGACAGAGTCTTGACGTGTGGACATGGGGCTCTGGCCAGGATTGAAAAGATGGGCATTGACTACATCATGGCACATGCCCAGTGTTGAAAGGCTTTCATGACACACTATATCAGATTCCAATATCTAAACTTTCAGACAGGGAATGGCATCCACTGGTTTATGTTTTGGAAGGCCCATTATATTGGCATAATGAGGTCAGGGACACAACAGAAGAAGGATGGTTAGGAGGCCACTGCAAAACAGAAGCTACTTAAATGCTATTTATTTTATTTCTAAAAAGACTTCCTATTTAATCCTAACAACTATACTGCATATATATATTAACAACAGCTACCACTTATTGAGCCATTACCATGCCACGTACCATACCTTAGACAGGCATTTGAGCACATTTATCAACTGCTTTTACTACTTAGTAGCTGTGTGACCTTGGGGAATGAATCTCACTACGCCTCAGTTTGTTCATCTGTGAAACTGAATAGTCTCATGGTTTGCTGTAAAGACTAAATGAGATTTTACATATAAAGTACTTAGAATAACTCCTTACATATAGTAAGCAACCAATAACTACTAGTTATCATTATCATGTATACATTTCACAGTGCTTTTTATTACTCTATTTGTGCCATGGTACAAAAGAGGCAATACAGTCTCAAAGAGAAATTAAGTAACTTTTCGGTGGCACACACGCAGCTTATTCTGGTTCCTGATGGGATGCAGGAGAGAAAGGGTGCCTGGCTTCCATCCAGCACCACTTCCAATTCCATCATGTTATATAAGGAGTCATGGATGCAGCCAATGCCATCATCTAAGGCATATCCATTAATGGCATCTATGAAAGGGCTTCCTGAGCCTAACAAGAATCTTTCTCTTTATCTCATTAATTGCACTGTCTCTTAGGATCCTTTTTTATAGCATTTCTATCTCCCCTGACATTTAATTTGCAATCCGAGGAAACCAGAAACTTTCACATATGCAGTTGCCTAGGCTTCCAAAGCAGGGAACACTCCCTTAACTAGGCAACGGATATTTCTGGCAAAAACCTCAGCCAGTTAACGTGGCAACGTGCAGTGCAGTGGGTGTTCAACTAGGCTTGCAATGAGTCAGCCAGATTTCTCTGCCCAGAGCTTCTTGGGGCTGATAGTGCCATGTAAACAGGAAAATCAAGCTTGACCCTAATTATGATAAACATAGGGTCTTATGCCCCATTAAAATTACTGTTAGTCCAGTAATATTGCTACATGATATTAATCATAACAATGAAGTTACTTTTGAGTGGCAGGTTACTTGCTGTGTCAATGCAGGTAAAGCTCAGAGAGGTTTGGTAATTTTCTCCAAGTAACACAGCTACTGTATTAGTTTTCTATGGCTGCTATAACACATTAACACAAAGTTAGTAACTGCTAATAGGTCTGTGTTAAGGTGTTATAGCAATGTGATAAAAACAACACTAATTCCGGCCAGCATGGCTCAGTGGTTGAGCATCGACCTATGAACCAGGAGGTCATGGTTCGATTCCTGGTCAGAACACATGCCCAGGGTTGCTGGCCAGATCCCCAGTAGGGGTGTGCAGGAGGCAGCCAATAAATGATTCTCTTTCATCATTGATGTTTCTATCTTTCTCTCCCTATCTTGAGATAAGAACTTCAAAAGCTGCATGATTAACACCAAGGGGTCAACAGGGATATTGCATTTTTCTCCAGAAGCTCTAGGAACCCATTCAGTTGCCTTTTCCACCTTTTTGAGGTGCCTATGCATCTTGGCTCATGACATTTTTCTTGTCTTCAAAGCCAGAAACTTCATCATTCTGACCTCTGCTTTCAAGGTCACATCTTCACTGACCTTGGCTCTCTGCCTCCTCCTTCCATTTATAAGGACACTTGGTCCTACCTAGATAATCCCGGGTAATCTACCCATTGCAACGGCAGTGGACCAGCAACCATAATTTCATCCTCAACCTTAAATCCCTTTGCCAGAAAACCTAACATATTCCAGGTTCTGGGGGTTAGCATGTGGCTATTCTTGAAAGGCCACTGTTCTGCCTATCACAGCAAGAACTGGAACCCAAATATATCTGATTCTGAAAGCTGTGCTCTTAACTATCACACTATACCAAACTACTGCAAAAACATTAGGTCTTTATCTTCAAAAGGAAATGACTACATCTATTCCCCTCGAAAACAAAATTATTGATATTTATGTTAATCTCACACTATATGATCTTATATGAGCATAGCAAGAGCAAAGTAAAGTACATACCAAAAAGGTCATTATTATCCCCATTTCAGGTATTAGGATCAGAGAAAATAACTGTCATGAGCAGAGTTTTACTTTTAATAAATGACCACTCCTTCTCAAACTCTGAGGTTTTGACCTGAAATCTTTGTAAACCTCCCCTATACCAAGTGAAATAGAAAGAAATCCAGTTTCAAATGCCATTTACAGCTGGATACTATTTGCAGCTCTTCCACATTCCAGCTGTGCGGCACTTAGTATGCCCCTCAGCCTCTCTGAGTCTTTGTTTCTTTATCTGTAAATGAAAAACAAGAACACCTACTAGGTGAAACAGTGATCATGACAGAACTACCCTGCACACAAGGCGTACATAATAGCGTATTCAGTTATTACTACATGGGAAACCAGCTGGCTTCACAACCTCTCAAAGCATGGTATTGTGCTCAGAGTTTTTAGCCAATGTGCAGTTAGAATCAGCTTCCTCGGTGGTCAAGACTGGCAGAATTAGCCATTCAGTAAGAATCTGCTCCTGAAGCTTCTTTGTAAAATTTTCTGAGATTCACTTGGAGGCAGAATTTGACTGTGTTATACATAATAACCAAGAGGCTTCAAAACTTACCTAGAATCTCCAGGGACTTTCATCTTCTTGGTGGTGTTTTTGCTTGTTTTATTTGTGTGTTTATGTTTTATTTGTTTTGACTGCATTCTCCCAGGTCCAAAACCACAGACTGGAAATAAAATGGCTTTATCTTGGAGACACTTTGCCTCGAGGGCCTTGCTCTAGAAGATGAAGAGGAACTCCCCATCAAGGTTAACCAGTACAGACATGCTCCTACAGGCAAAAGTGAAAGTGGCAAGACACTGAGTGTATGACCAAGGCTCACTGGAGACTGCACACAACTCCCCAGGCCAACAGCTAATTATCTGTTAAAATTTTGCATGCCCTTGATCACTCAGTTTTGGAAGTTTTCTACTCGCCTTCATAACTAATGCTCCTTCCTCTTTGCCTAACACAGCACATTGTTCTTCTATTTGACCTTTATGCCGTGCAGTAGAGATGTTATCTACATAACTCTCTCAGTACTTTAGTAGCCCCTATCCATCCCACTCCCAATTTCTAGGAGATTAGCACAGAACGCTTTATTAAATGTCCCGTGAAGTGAATCTACAAATCTATGTGTTAAAGGTGGTGATGTCAAAAGTCAAATGTGTCTGCTAGGAGCATGTTTTCCATTCAGTGTTCATTCAGGACTATCTACTGAGCACCAACTCAGTACCTGGTCCTGTAAAAGGTAAAGGCATTCTCTGTACTTGGAGACTATGCCCTGGGATGGAGGAGGAGGACACGCAGACTGCTATAAGACATTGAGTTAAGAGCTGATGGAAGAGCCACATACCCTGGATTGAGGATCTCTTAGGGGAAACTTTGTTTTGATCCTGCTTTTGGTTCCTCACCTATAAAATAAAGGGTTTGGAATACGTCCAAGGATGCTGACTATTAGGCCATTGTCATAGCTAACCCATAGATGCAAGATCCATAGAGGACTGACCTGCATGGTGAGTTTATCTAAGTGTTGGCAAAATAGACCCCATTTTTCTTCTTGACAGTAATCGGTTGAGCTGTGGATGCCCCTTGGGTCTGAGTGTGCTTGCCAGTCACTCGAGGCTCCTTCACTTGCTATGACCCCTCTTACATGGAAACCATGTATCAAGTACCATTTTTCATCAGGAGTAGGTCATCCTGTTCATTGAACTTTAGGATTAGCTGATATCAAACATACCTCATAATTTGGCTTTCTATTCAGTTAAGTCCATAAAAAAGTTATAACAACCTTAATACTAGAAACTGGGGACATGGAGATAAATAAGAAATACCTTTTGCCTTTGAGGGCACAAGTAAGGAGAGACCAATTATAGCAAACCATTGAAACAGAATGTGGTAAGTGCTAACAGGAAAGGAGGCTTAAAGTAGGGGAGAAAGCACAAAGTCTTCTGAGGAGCAGAACCTCACCAGGTAAACAGCGGAGGAGCTTTGCTAGCACATTGTACCTATTTAGGTGCCCTGCATGTTCAAAGTAGGTGGTTACTGAATAGACTGGAATTAGTTTACTTCTAAGATGAGGAAGTGGCATATACAAAGACAGAGAGGCTAGTGATAAAGATTTTCTATTCTAGGAGTCAAAATTATTTAAGCAGGATTGTGCATGGGATTCACTTTGGGAATAAATGAGACATGAGGCTGGGAAGACAGAAAAAAATCCAATAATGTGCGACCTTATATGTCATGCTTAATTTATTTTGAAGATAATAGGTTACCATGGTAGGGGATTAAGTAGGAAGCACGTGAATAGGTCTGTGTGAAAGATCCCCCTGTTAGGAGAGTGGGTGGGCAACTGGAGGGGTATATACCAGAGGCAGAGAAATGAGTTGCCTGACCATTGCGAAAACTTTGGCAAGATAAGCTGTATCAGGACTTCTATGTTGTAAATGAGAGAAACAACTGGTCAAAACCAGTTAATCAATATGTAAATGTATTGATTCATGTAATGAAAGTAATGAGGTAGGGTGAGCTTCAAGTATGGCTTAATGGGCTTTCTCCAGATCCATTTATTTTCTTTTCCCATGGCTATACTTCATCCTCTGGCTGGATTCCCTTATGGTGGCACATGGATCCAAGCTTTATATCATCACTGCGCCACCCCAGAAATCATCCCCTTGTGTCTCATTAGCAAAATGGATCATGTGCTCTTGATCCAACCTTTTGTCTACAGAATGTGGAAACCAAGGTTCCTGAACTAATCGCTGGGGTAAGAAATATAGACTTGCCATTGGGTTGATCAGACCTACCCCAGAAGCTTGGGATTGGATCAGCTTTCCCTGAATCACTCAGGCCATAAAGAGGTGGTTATGAACAAGATTTGGATTGCTATCAGGAAGGGACAGAAGCATATAGGAGGCAGTCATTGAGTTCTACCTTGGATGGGGATGGCCCAAATAAAGTAAGTGTCAGGAATGAAGCAAAAGAGAGGACAGAGAAATGTGAAAGAGATGGAAGGATCAAGACCTAAATCATTGATCGAATGTGGGTGGTGAAGAAAGGAACTGAGGAAGGATTCTCAACTTTCTGACAAGGGTAATTGGATCCCTGAAGGACAAGCATATTTTGAAGTTAAAACAATAAGTTGACTTTTGAACATGTTTAGTGGCCCTGACTCTTAATTATTCAAGTGATGCATAGAAGTTAGTTAGTTGGCTGAGTCTGGATCACAAGGCATGGGACTGGAAATAAAGATTAAGGGCACAAGGGGATCAGACATGGCATTCACTAGGGACCAGGTTATGTGAGAAAAGCAAGTTCTGCACATGTTATAACATTGTTTTTAAGAGGTGTGATACCTACAAGAGGGCAACTGCCACCTCAGAGATAATAGAGGTCTTATGAACCTCTGAAAACAGACTCTTCACCCTCAAAACCAAGGGAGTTCCAGCTGAGTGACTGAGAGAGTTGATGAACAACTTTATCACCTCCTTTTAGTACTCCGTCGAGTGAGCTAAAATGCATTATAGCTGCCACTGGTATCTGACCTCTGGGAGTTTACAATGTGAGACAAGTGTTCAGTCTATTTAGGACATGAACTGTGTCTGAAAATATGCCCTCATCATACAAGAGAAGGCATAGATTCCTAGTGTCCAGAAATATTAGAGGCTGGCTGAAATTTGACTCATACTTGACAATATGGGGCTTGTCATGTCAGGATATTAAATATTACAGAGGTAGCTTATCATTGAAGATTAATGAAGTCACCAGAATAATTTAGAAAGCAATCAAGTGATTAATTTCAATTAGAAGTTTAATTGCAACTATTGGAATGAAAACAGAGAAATCCATACTCCTCATCCCCTGAATGGTTTCCCCTTTGGAACAATTACTATATCAATCTTTAGTTTATTACTGGGCCTTTTATAAGAGTACACATTAGATAGTTTCCCAACAATACAGATTTTTAAGCAGAAAATACAAGGTAGAAGGACTCTAATCAGGAAAACTCCTGGAATCACAAGACAGGATGGAAACTGTAATTTTCTGAATATAAAGTAATATAATGGGGAAAAAGGTAGATAACATTAATCTTCCTCCCAGGAAATAATATAATGATTTCCAAGATTATTTTATTTGACAGGTTGGGATGTTTTCTCCAGATTGACAAGGAGACAAGTAAATGTTCCAAAAAAAAAAAAAAGCAATCCATTTTAAAAGAAACAAATATAAAAACCTGGAAATGCCTATCATAAAGAAATTTCGTAACTAGATATAAAATGCTGATGAGCTTGTGTTTATAGAAATGAGAGACCAGTGACTGGAAAGCAACATTTGTCAGAGCTTGTACTCACGAGGAGGGAGGGACTCAGAGGTAGAATATGGAAAATTTGCCTTTTGCTCATCAAACTCATGTACTCTGGAATAATGACCATTCTCTGGGCCCCACATAGCCTATAGCTCCCGCATCCAACTATTTCATTTGTTCTAGTTTCATATTTGTTCTGGTTTCATATTTATAAACAATATTATTTTTAATTGACTTCCCAGACATCCCAGTACTTGGTAAGCAGAAGGTGTATTCTCCTATTCAGTTTCTTTTCTCCTACCCCTGCCCTTTCATTCTATCAACAAATAGCAATAATGTATCATGTTAAAATATAAATTGAATTATATAACTTGTCTTCTCAAAACATTTAAATGACTTTGCATTTCATTCTGACTGAAAGCCAAAGCCCCTACTGTGGCCTCCAAGGTCCTAGAGATCTGGTTCCATTCTTTGGTCTTTTCCAGCCATCCTTCTCCATAATTTCTCTGAATGATCCCCTACTCTCTCCCTCTCACTCACATACTGATTTTCCTGTCGTGCCATAAACACCCCAGGTACATTCTGGCACTAGGACACTTGTTCTTTTTGCTTCCTCTATTGCCGACGTCGGCAAATTGCGGCTCGCGATCCACATGAGGCTCTTTGGCCCCTTGAGTGTGGCTCTTCCTAAGCCTTAGGAGTACCCTAATTAAGTTAATAACAATGTACCTACCTATATAGTTTAAGTTTAAAAAATTTGGCTCTCAAAAGAAATTTCAATCGTTGTACTGTTGATATTTGGCTCTACTGACTAATGAGTTTGCCGACCACTGCTCTATTGGGATGATCTATCTCCAAAAAGCCAACTGCTTGCTTCCTCATTTTCATAGGGTCTTTACCTATATGCCGTGTTTTCATTGAGGCCTTCCCTGATCATCTGATTTAAAATCTGACCCTTTCTACATACCTCCGATATATTTTTTTTCTATAATACTACCTTCCCACATATTAACCATTTGATTCATATATTTGTTTTCTATTGTCTGACTCCTCACTGAATGCAATCCCTTTGCTGCATCCCCAGAGGTACACCATTGTTTGACACATAAAAAAGGTCAACAATATTTGTTGAATTTCACGTTACCAAAGGCCAGCCCTGTGGGTCAGAAAGTATTTGCAGATGGAGAAATAGAATGTCACCAAGGAAACCAGTAAGAGTTGGGACAAGGACACAGTCCATTTTTGGTTCATGACTTATCATATACCACATAAGGTCTATTGTTATTGTCACTCTTTCCCCATGATCCTCACAAGAAAACTGGACAGGATAATGTCACCTGGGGGATCCAAGACATTATTTTCAGTTCAGTAGATAAGTAGATTTACAGAACATCCCTTCCCATATACCCTCTTTTTTCTTTGACAGTCTTGGCTCAAATTTCCTATGGTGCTCACACCAAACATATTCAGCTTTGCCGTTCCCCAAGTGCCAAGAAGAGTCTTGCAAAGGGACGAATCCGGAGTGGAATCTGCTCTGTACTCTTAGAAAAGGCCCAGTAATAATGTGTATTCTTAGAAAAGGCCCAGTAATAAACTAATCATTTTAATCCTAGGAATGATCCCTATCACTGACCAAGTCTTTGAGTTAGGATTTAAAAATGGTTCCCTTCATTTGGACTCTTTTCTTATCTCTAGTCAATGAGGAAGATTATTTGACAATAAACACTTGTGGTCTAAAAATTAAAATCAGGACATTTCACTATACCTATATTCCAGTTTTGATCCTGAAGCCATAAGCCCACACTTCACTTTCCTTTCCCCCCATTACCAGCTCCATCACAGACTCCATGTCTACTCAAATGCATCTTTACAGAAAGCCTTAACTACTACCCAATGGAAGTACCCTCCCCACCACCACCATTACTCTGCTTTATTATTTTTGGTAGCACTTCTCACTATTTGAACATACATGTGTGTATATACACATACATATACACATATGTTTATTTACTTGTTTATCATTTGCTTTACAACTAGAATGTTTCTTCCATAAATGCCAAAGTACTTAAAATAGTGTATGATATATTTATTATCTCCCTACAGATTATATCCGGCTTTATAGACAATAACTATTTGGGTCCTTCCCACCTTCCTCTTTTCCCTGGAATCTATGGAAGGAGATGAGGCTGAATACATATTTAGCATGTATCGTGTTCTAAATATTGCAGTAGGCAACTTCATTCTCAAACTCATTTTATATTCCAAGCTACCCTATAATTTATCATTATCCTTTGCATCATAAATAAAAATGCTGTTATTTATATTTCATAGATACAAAACTATAAATGAAAAAGAAAATTATTATCCAAGATAGTGGTAAATCCAAAATTTATATTCAGATCTCAATTTTCAGATGATTCTTACATCAATGATAATGATGACGATGATATATTACATTTATTATATTTCTTGAGTATGCTATATGTCAGACTCCTTGCAAACTCTATAAACATCACCTAATTTAATGCTAATAATAACAGTAATAACTTATACTGACATAATGCTAGTTATGTGCTAGGCACTGTTTTAAACAGTCTAAACTATTAACTAATTTAATCCTCATATAATCCCTATGAAGCTGTGGCAGAAATTATTAGCTGATCACCAAAATAATTTTCTTTTCCTTTTTGACTCTTACCAAGACTATATACCCCAGTCTCCAAGCTATTAGTTGAGTCAGTATAATTGAGTTAGTCAGTGGATTGTGAGTGGGGGTGATGTGAACAACCTCCAGACTCAGCCGATAAGAATCACCCATATGATCCTATCATTTTCTGGCTAGTGTAATGGACATGATCCCCAAGGCAATATTGGAAGCCACGTATTGAATGACTGAACTAGAGACCTCTCCCCATGTTGCCTAGATCTGTATTAGAATATTCATTTGTGAGGATAAGCTGCTGAATTTAGGTGGTTTGTTTCTTATAGCAGTTAGATTACTTATTTACTAGGTAAGTAGTGTTCTTATCCACATTACACACATGATAAAACTGAGGCACTGAGGGTTTAAGTAACTTGTAAGTAGTTATCATCACCCTTATTCTATAAGTAAGGAAACTGAGGCTCAGTGAAGTTAAGTATTTGGTCCTACTATGTCAATCATGTTCAGTTAACAAAACAGAAACCATATTAAGTTGTTCAATAACAGATATTTAACATGCAAAACTATACATCAAAGGATTGAAGGAGCTGAAAGGGCAAATAGGAGACAATGCAGAAACCTGAACTTGGAAGTAGCATGAAGCTACCACCAGCCCTAGGACTAGCAGGACAAGGAGTACATGTTGTTACCAGAGCCCCAGTACCGGGGTGTTCCAATGTAAGCTAGAACCACTGTCCTGCAGGAACTGGGAACTATAAAGAAGATGGAACCACCACTAAGGCGCTGCCTACAGCAGAGAACATGGAAGAGAAAGAACCCGCCTTCCTCTCAGCTCTATTCTTCTCCCAAGGCCTTCCATTAGCTGATCCCAGCCAGAATCCAATTGGTGAAAGAGCATGTTAAGTGCTGTTTGCTGAAGTCAGTGCAAGGAAATACAGAATAAAGCAAGGGAAGTGCAAGGGATAAATCTAAGAGCAAATAGGTGAGTGACCAGAATATCAGTCAAGGGCTCTCAGTCAATAATTGGCAAACCTCTGATTGGAACTCAGGCCTATATACCTCCAAGACACATCTAGAGTTGGTGTTTCTAATATGCTATGCGTCTCTCAAGTGAACATAGTTCTTTCTTTGTATGTGGTATATCTTAAATAAGTATTTTCTTTCATTGATTGTTCCTTTTAAAAAAAAAACAGTTACAATTTAGGATACAGAGACTGTGTTAAAACAACAACAAAAAAGTAAAGTAATTGGGCACCTTTCTACCACTTTGTCAGATAGGTCCAGGTAAACATTAAACAATGGCATAGATGTCAGAGAATGTCACCATGACAGCAACAATGAGGCAACATAATGATAGTAAACATGGGCTTTATTGTTGAGAAAATCTGCTTTGGAATATGCACCAATCACTCTTACTGACTGCATAGCATTTGGGATAAAATGATTTAAATTCATTGAGCCTTAGTTCCCTCACCTGTAACATGGAGATATTAATACCAATGGTTCATAGTTGCATCCATAGAATTTATGAGGAATAAATTAATTTACATATATCACCTCATTAAGCTCCTGACTTTAACTAGCCCTCAAATCTAGTGGCAGCTATTGTTGTAGCCTTTGCTGTGGGTATCAGGTCATTCAGTAAGCACAGACAGCTGGAACTGAGAGGGAACAGAATGCAGTCCCAAGCATGAGACACTTCTTTCAAGGTGCACTCAGCTAAAATGCAAAGGATGCAAAAGTCAGGGGGTTATGCTAGATAGACTCCCTCAAGTGTCATGCTACAAACTCATGGCATTTTGACAGATTTTAAAAAAACATATATTTATTTTAGACACTGATGCTTCAAAAATCCATTTTATAGTTCACTCTAGTGTTAGTACTTAAACATAATTTCATTATTTGTAATGAACCCTCAGTAGAAAATAAATTTCAAGTGATCATATTCAAATGTAACAGTATAGAAGTGTATATAAGCATATTGAAGAGGTTATCAAGAACTTGGGTCAATTGAAATTGTTTTGTTATTTTTTCACTTGGGACTGGAATGCAAAATTAGCTAAAAATTATCATCTACATATGCTTCCACTACTGTGCCGTAGCAGGGGTTCTCTGAGTCTTGCTTTGTGTGACTTGCCATGTGTAACATTAGAGTTTTAGGTGATAAATTCCATGAGATAGGGTAGATATGGGATAATTTGTAGGAATAAATTGGCAGATACACTTTTCCTTAGCTTGACGCTGATATGAATTCAATTTGAATGTTGATGAGAAGTAGCTGTTGGAATCCCCAGGAACCACTGTATCCAAGTCTGATTTTAAGAGCACAGAGGCATCATTATAAATTCCCTTTTCTCTGAGACATTTATAGTATCACCACCACAATAAGTAATTTTGCCTTTAGGCATGTGGTTGGACATAAAAATAATTTCCTTATTCCCATTCTGCATTGTATCTGCTGGCGAGTTGAATTAAATCCACATGCCATTTGTGGCATGCTTATATGCTGACCAAACTACAAATTCCTATTTATCCATCCTAAATCTTGACACATTATATCTATCACTCTGAGGGCAAGACTATTCTAATTCAAAGAAGATGAAAGCAAATGGGAAGAAGAAGCAAGAATAAGAGAGACTTTCACAATACCCAGAGTGGATCAAGTCTGGGCTTTGTATCCAGGGCTTTCAAAGGCACAGCCCCCATGCCAGTAGATATATCCTCTGTACCTATAATCCTTCACCAAATGAAAAACTTCAAAATATCTCTCAAGGCAAGCGTTTTCCTACTTTTGATTTCCCTTTTATTTAGACAAATGGTTTAAGCTAGATATATGGTTAACCAGGAGGGCTGATAACCTCTCTCAAGGGAGGATAGAAAGGAAGAGTCAAGAAATAGTGAACATCTTCACAAAGTTGGCTTCCCCACAGCACCCTACAGCGTTTATGAAAGCACTGGGATTTAATCCCATCGGTCTCATGGTGTGTGCAGTTATTTAAAATGTTAAGTCTCAAAGTACTTGCAGAAAAATGACCCTACCATTTGAATATTAGGAGTTTGTCAGTGATTTATGAACATTGGCGGGACAATGTACTAGCTCATTCTATGACAGAACTCTCATTTTATGATAGGCCTTATCTTGGAGCATGACGAGAGAGAAAATGTTCTCACTCAATCTGTGGCCTGGCTACCTCTGGCCAGTCTTTTCTTACTCCTCTGTTCCAACATGACTCTTTTCAGGATGACCCTATCCCTGGTTGGACCTGTCCAATCGTAGACTTGGTGGATCTGACAGGGCTCAGTGTATAATGAGCAGTCCTGTTCTCAGGGATGCTTAATGACTCGCGGTCAGGAGCTCTGTCTTTATCAGTGCTCAGTAGCATGGCAGGGGCAGTTTTTTAGATGTTTGCAATTCACTGCTGCAGAAGGCTTGATCTTGCATCAGAACACTGGAGGTCTGTGTTGTGATATTTCTACTGAAGTTTGCCAGAAACTCCACATAGCATCCTTTTTCCCATCACAGATACCTGTCACACTATAGGAACTGCCTCATAAATGGTCCCTACATTGTAGCCTGAATTGGATACAGAGGGCTTTACTGCTCTGGACTCATTAATAACTAAGTAGTCCTTCTAATATCTTGGCAGTATGTGTGGAATATGTGCTTCCAGAATGCAGAGTTGCCTACCAAGTGCTATGCTTCCTTCTCAGTGGTGGAAAGTCCAAAATAAAATAATTTGTTCTTAATGGAGAGGGAGATATTGCAGGATACCCCAGAATAATAAACCTTCAAAATATCTTCGACTTGTCAGGATATTAAAACTTTGTAGATTTATCTTCCACCCTCTTCTTACATAGAGGATGCTTCTAATGTACTTGCCATGGCTTTCTTATCATGTCCTACAAATATGATGTCACTGGTTCATCTAAAATTGGTATTACCCTTTGCCTCAGCATATGGATACCTAAGTAAATGATGGTAGGTCCTTGTGAGGAAGGTGGAGGAAATCACTACTGTGTACACTTCCTGTGGTGTTGCAGGGTCTTTCTCTTGGAGAGTCGGTGTCGCTTTCAGTCACTGAGTTCCCAGTACAAAAAAAGGTTCATGTCCAGAAACCACACAAAAGATTGTGACTTCTACTGGGGAAGTTGCCATCACCTTCCTGATCCAGCATCCTTGATTTCTTTTGTTTGGAAAAACTGAGCAATAACCTTATTGACTGCCCATCTATTTGCATAGGGATGCAAGGTTCTATTAATTATTAGCGCAGCTCTTCAAAGGTTGGGTTTCTTTCTATGTTACTCTGACCATCCAATTTTTGTGACAATTAGTGATTTGTCTGATGATTAAGTGCCTCCACCTGGTTTCTATTATTGTGAGGTCATAGCATCTCCATTGCTATAGGGAAGCTAATTCTGTAATAACTTCTCCTAGTGTCAGTCTTGGCCTACAAAGCCACCATTGAGTTTCTCAGTGATATTGGTCATCCTCTCACCCGCATAATTTTTTTGGCTCTGGTAAATGAAGTAGACTCTGGACTCCCCCACCTACCATGGTTGGATGATAGTCACTCCAGCGTGCATGCTTTTCTAAAACTGTGATATACCTTTCTACCATGGAACCTTTCTTCTCCACTTGCTGAAGGCCACTGCTTTCTCCAGACTTTAAGAGACATCTTAGCAGCATGTTAGCCACATCACCCAGGATATTGAGCAGATATTAAATCCTATATCACATGAGAGTGTTTCTGCATTGATATGCACTCTTTATTCAACTTAAAGGCTTGTAGTACCGTTAACTCATGGACCCCAAAGTCTCCATGACTTATGTGTCCACTCCCAACAACTGGAAATAGGAAATTCATGGAGAGGCATGTATAGGAGCTTTTTATGTCATGGCCTATGAATGACACTAATCATTTCCACTCACATGCTTTAGCTGAGTAATATGACTACAGCTCATTATAAAGAAAGATGGGAAGTATAGTCTAACTTTGTGCCCGAGAAGAACAGGAGAGTACTGGTCTCTGTGAGCAGCTAGCATTCTCTACCACAACAACATGGTCCAATACTCCCAAGATTCCTGAGAACTATATGGCCCAACAGATAAGGCTGGATAAATGCATGCTCTATAGCACTTTGAGGCATTTGCTTACAATCAAATGCTGTCCCCTTGAGAGCCAATGTACACCTCAGAGAGAAATGATTTTTACCAAGTGATGCAAAGAAAATAAGGCCAAGTAGCTTTCCTAGCTCCTTTCTATGTATGCCTAACCTTAAACCTGATCCTCTGTATATTCCAGCAGCAACTGTGAGGAACTGCCAGTGTGAGGAACATTAAGTCGATGAGAAGAAACATGTACAGGAGAAGATAAAGGGAGAGGGAGAGAGGGAGGAAATATAAGGAAGGGAAGAAAAGAAAGAAAGAGAGAGAATATTTGTCCCAGTGCCTAGAGCTGATAGGCAACTCATATAAATCTTCTCAAGATAGAATTCCTATCTTCCACCAGCTGTATAAGAGTGATTTAAAGAGGAAAGAATAATGAAAACAGACAATTGCTGCCAGGGTCCAGAATCTTAATCTCCTTTGGTCAGCACAGTGAAAATACCATCTCCTAGAAACAGGATTCAGTAAAATATCTTTCACCTTAATATTGACTTGTTCTTTGAAATGAAGAGAGAAAAGGCATGAGATCCTCCAAAGGGCAGAGCTCAACTGGAAAAAGCAGACAATAACAAAATGATTAATATCAGTGAATTCAACTACCACTCTTAGCTTTAAAAAAAAAGTTTTTTAAAGGCATAGTAGCCCTAGTTGGTTTGGCTCAGTGGATAGAGCATCGGCCTGCGGACTGAAGGGTCCCGGGTTCGATTCCCGGTCAAGGGCACATGCCTGGGTTGTGGGCTCGATCCCCAGTAGGGGGTGTGCAGGAAGCAGCCAATCAATGATTCCATCTCATCATTGATGTTTCTATCTCTCTCTCCCTCTCCCTTCTTCTCTGAAATCAATCTATAATAATGAAAGCGTAACATGCTAATTAGACCAGACATCCTTCCAGACGTCCTTCCAGACAACCTTCTGGATAAAGCCAGGGCTGTGAGGGAAGCCCAGGTCCTGGGTGCCAGAGGGAATCCGGTGCTGGCAGCCGGGGGAAGGAAGGCCTACTCTTGCACAAATTTCATGCATTGGGCCTCTAGTAAAAATATATTTATTAAAAAAAAGGCATAGTAATTCAGTACAATTTTGTGGCCTGTGAAAAGCCAGTTTGATTTCATGATTATTTGAAAACCCACTGCCTGCAATATAAGCTCTGTTATTATGGTTTTCAAAAGATTTCCTCAAGAAAAAATTTCCAATAGTGAAAATTTTAATGATTCACAAATATTTTAAAATGTATTATTAAATGTAATCTTTACCAATGATGATAAAAGTATGATGAAAATGGTACTTTTATGTTAATGCCATGAGAGTGGTATGTTGATACAGGACAATTTGCAAGATGCGTCAAGAGTTGCAAAAATATTCACATCCTTTGAACTAACCTTCCTACTCCTAGTCATTTATCCTGAGGGGAAAAAAATGACAAATGCATGTAAGGACATATGGGTTTAAGTATTTATCAAAATAGTATTTATATATTTTTATTATTTAAAAAAGTATGGATTTAGAAGTACATGGATAATTCTGATAGGGAAAACATAGGAAATATAAATTTGTGGAGGTAAGACCCAGAAATAACCACTGTTAATAAAATTCTTTCCTATTCTTCCAGATTTTCTTCCAAGTAATCAGAAACATAAATATATGCAAAAATAGACTGCCATACATTTTCTTCAGAATTGCTTTTTCCATTTAGTAGACAATAAGTGTCCTCAGTTATATAACACTAAAATACATTTACATAATTTTTTAGGACCATATGACTTTCTATGGTATGATCATGCCAAAATGTTTAACAACCCATTGCTGTTGACATTTGGGTTACTTTCAATTGTTCATGATTATATAGAACACTGGGATGAATATTTATGCACACATATCTATGGACACTTATTTAATTATATCCTTAGAATAAATTCCAAGAATTTCTTGAAAGTATTCAATATTTAGGATATTTGATATATATTGTCAAAATACCTTCCAGGAAAGTTGTACCAATTTACAACTTATCTCTGTGTTATCCCACACTGATGATATGATGTGTCCTAATCATTTTAAACTTTCTAAGTATGATAGCAGAAATGATTTATCATTATTTTAATTTACATAAATTTTATTACTAGTATATATAAATATTTTAAATAAATTTGGCTTTTTTCTGTAGTGAATCACCTATACATCAAATTTAGACCATTTTTATATCTTACTATTGCCTTATTGTTGATTTTCAAGATATTTTTAGGTAATTTTGTTTGTTATTTTTCCTTTAAATCTACCAATTATTTCTCAGTGGTTTCTGTTTGGGTTTCTTCTTTAAAAAGACTCTTCTACACTAAGAGTATTTAAATATTCACCCTTGTATTCTCTTACTCCTTTTATGATACCATTTTAAATATTAAATCATTAATCCATCTGAAATTTATTTAAAAATAGATAAGAAGTAGGCTCTAACTTATGGGAATATGATGTTGAGAATAGCCTTCTTATTTACCACTACTATAAAAGGCTACTTTGTTATATTCTAAATTTGAAGTAATTGAAAATAACTTAAATATCCCACAGTAAAAGGTAATTAAATAATCTACTCAAAAGCATCAAACTATAATTAAATATAATATATATAATTAATGTGCAATATCATTAAAATGTTTTTATCTATCAATAAAAGCCTAAGCGACCGTTATGGTGGAACGACTGGAACGACCAGTCACTATGATATGCACAGTTCACCAGGGGCAGATGCTCAATGCAGGAGCTGTCTTCTGGTGGTCAGTGCACTCCCACAGGGGGAGCGGCAGCTCAGCCAGAAGCCGGGCTTCATGGCTGGTGAGCACAGGCGGTGGTGGGAGCCTCTCACGCCTCTGCAGCAGCACTAAGGAGCAGCAAGCCAAGCAGTAAGAAGCGAGCAGGCAGGCGGTAAGGAGAGAGGGATCCCGGATTGCAAGAGGGATGTCCGACTGCCAGCTTAGGCCTAAGCTAGCAATCAGACATCCCCTGAGGGGTTCCGGACGGTGAGAGGTCACAGGCCAGGTTGAGGGACCTCCCCACCCTCAGTGCATGAATTTTATGCACTGGGCCTCTAGTATTATGATAAATGTGAGGGAAGCAAGAAATTAAATTTTAGAAGACATAGGATTACAACTATGTTTTTTCCAAATATTCAAAAACTTACATTTGGAAAGAAAAAGACCCCCCCAAAATACATACACATAGCAATAATTATTTCTGTGGGTTAAGAATATGGTGATATCCCTACTTCTTTAGCCCTTTTACAACTTTTTATGAGTATGTACTCTTCTAATAATGGAAAAAGAGCTTGCATTTTCTTAAAAAATATGATCAGCTTACCTAGTGGGAGTCTCTACCTTAAAGAGAAAATATCAAGAAAATGTGAATTAAAGGCTCTGGCATTTTCATCAGAAGAAGGAATCCAGACATTATGGTTATCACTTCTCACTACTATGAGAGTTTCCATACCAAAACACTATTGGGGAGCATGAATTAGTTAGCATTTTCCAACTTGGGTCAGCACCTCTGAACCTTCTCCCTGATCCACAACCATTTATACTAAGGGCTCCCATGTCACTTTTATAGCACTTAAAATGGCAAGCTCCAATGCTTGCCCAAGGTCTGAGGGGGTTGATTTTCTGTAGAAAACTGATTAGACACCATCCTCACAGAGTATTTAAGTTACAAGGGAGCCTTAAATAAGGCTTGTAAGGAATTGTTCACAAGGTGCCTTTAAAGGGGTATGCACTTTAAGAAATTGTCAGCCCCAAGACTGGTATTGATCTATGCCAAGCTACAATTCACTGAAATTGCATAAGGTACTTGTACAACTGTGAACGTGGTAAAGGAAAAGAAAAACAGAACTAGAACAGCAAGTACCTCTTAGAGGGGATATAGTGTTCTGCTCTACCCAGAGGAGTCTGTGAAGCAAAATCTAAAGCTGTAATGTAGAAGATTGTATTGACTGAGATACTTTTCTTCTTATTCCTCATTAATGCCCTTTCAAAGCTTGGACTGTTTATAGAGAAGTGGCCACATTTTTTTCCAGTCAAATTTACCTACTTCTTCACTCTATTTGGAGAGTGATATCCATTTGCCCCAACCAAAGGAGATTTTCACTCTCAAGTCTCTGGCTAGTGAGAAGACTCAGTGATCCCAAAATGTTTTCTTTGCTTTCTACCTGAGTCACCCCAGCCCTAATGAGGTAGCAGCATGTGAGTCTGGCATTTAAAAATCACAAGCACAATGATAGAGGCCAAGTGGAATTAGAATAATGGTCTTTTAAAAGTATAAATCTATAGGAATTACCAAGAAGGGTTAGTGAAAAGTCATATATCTGTAAGATTCATACAAGTATTAACTGACTCCTAACATTAGGCCGTGCATAAAGGGCAAGAAAGAAGAAACATGAAATAAACCCTTGAGACCCTACCAGTCTGCAAACAAAGGAAATGCAAACCATGGAGAACCTAGGTGGCTAGTGTCCACATTGTAATATTTATTAAGTATCTGGAATATCATCTCTGCTTTTAACATTCCAGGGACTCAGCAACATACTTTTCACATCCAAAGAAGATATCTCATAATTTTACAGTGCTTAACAGTCTCATATTCTTGCTCAAAGGCATACTAGTAGCTACTAAAGCATAAATATGGAAAATGAATCCAGTATTTTCAAGTAAAGATGGCAAATTGAATGTACATATTTACTTTCATCTCCTTCCAAAGATCCATGGAACGGATGATAAAGGATTTTTTAGGCATAAACAAAAATCATGGGGAGAAAAGTAGAGAGGAAGGACATCAGCAATAAAATTATATAATCTCAAAGCAGATGAATGAGGAGTAGATAATTTAAGAGATTTGAAAATACTGAATCATGGGCTGGCAGGACTGGAAGTTGATGACCTAATCAATTAGGAGATGCAGAATCTCCAAAAGGCTCAGGAATTGGCAATATCAATGCTCTGAAAGAGGGAGTGAGCAGGGGCTAAGTTAGGAGGATTGGATGAAAGTCTGTTAGGAACCAATTATTAAGATCAGATCCTTTACAGCACTCCATGCAGCCAAGTGACTACGCCTCCCTTCCCCTGGCAAAAGATTGAAAGGTTATTTTCTGAAAATGTAAAAATAGAGTCTTTGTAATGGCTAAGAGGAAAGAATTGAATAATAGATATATTGCACTGCAAAATAAATAAACATGCATTTGGATGCAGACACCCCTGATCACCGTTACCTGACTTAGCTCCCAATGTGGCAGCCATGCCAGTGCCTTAACCCTCCAGACAGGAAAATGTAAGCAACCTCCTGAGGAATCTGTCCAGCCTAAGAGAAAAGACTTCATGATATTACCATTGAATGTCACCAACTAAATGGCCTAGCCAGGCCAATTTAGAGAAACTCACAGTCAACAATGCCCACCTTTGCACTTAGAGCTCTAAATCAGGTTTTTAAATCATAGGTTATCAGAGGTCTGATAGTTCACAAAGTAAGGTAAAGTACTATTAAATGAAATTCTAATCCCAGGTGTGTGAATGTGTGTTTGTGTATCTGTGTCTCTCTGTGTGATTTGCAGCAGGTACTGATACAAAAAGTACTTTTTATTGGGAGTCACAAAGTTAAATATTTTGGAAATTCAACACTCTAATTTGAATGATAATAACAAAAATTAATTAAAAAATAACCTGGAAGAATCAGAGTCTATGCAGGTAGAAGAAAACTAAAATTAATCTATATATATATACTAGAGGCCAGTGCATGAAATTCATGCACTGGTAGGGTCCCTAGTGGCTGCCGGTTGCCGGCCGGGTACTCCCTCCCGTCCCCTGGCCACCTGCCACTGCCGGCCAGAGTCTCCCTCCCTTCCCCCAGCTGGCCGGCTCCCTGGTCGAACTCCTGAAAGAACTCTGGTCAAGGGGACAATTTGAATACTGTTTTTATTATCTACACTAATAAAAGAGAAACATCCAAATTGGTATCACTCCACTATGCCCACCAGCCAATCAGAGCAACTATGCAAATTAACCCAACAAAGATGGCGGTTAATTTGCATACGCAGGCGTGGAGCAAAGACTGAAGGCTCCGTCTGGAGTGAAGACTGAAGACTGAAGACTAAAGAGGCTTGGCTTCTCTGCTGTGGCCAGACGAAAGGCCTGGGTCCCGGGTGCCGGAGGAAAACTGGTGCCGGCAGCCAGGGGAAGGAAGGCCTATTGTGCAACTTTTGTGCAACGGGCTTCTAGTATAGTATAAAAGCCTAAGCGACCATTAGGACTGGTCGACCAGACTGGAATGACTGGAATGACCAGTCAAACAGTCGCTATGATGCACACTGACCACCAGGGGGCAGACGCTCAATGCAGGAGCTGCCCCCTGCTGGTCAGTGCACTCCCACAGCCAACCTCCCACAGCCCCTCCCCCATCGTCCCCTTGTGCTAAACCATTTGTAGATGACCTGCTTCGGGTCAGGGTTTCATACATAGCAGAGCAGCTCCCTTGCTGTGATCTATTGAAAGTCAGCCCTCAACACAAGTGTTTGTCTCACTCCCGTCCTCTCCCTTCCCCGGGGCCACCCGCCTGCCACAATGGCGGCAAGGGAAGGAGGGGGGGAGGGGGGGAACTGCTCAGTGGCAGAGCACTGACAGCAGCGTCAGCATCCGTTCCTCCCCCCCACAACCCGGCAACCATTGCCTCCTCTCCCAACCCCGCCGGGGCCTTCGGGCCTGGGCTGGGATGGGGAACCGGGGGGGTGGGTGGCGGCAGACGTGGACCCTTTCTCAGGGGGGGCTGAGGGCCGGCTCCCTCCTTGGGGCCAGCTGCCAACCTCACCCTGTCCCTCCCTCTAGCCAGCCTCCCACTGCAGTCCCTACTCTGGCCAGCCAACTTCCCACGGTCCCTACCCACTGCACCCCCCTTCTCATGCACAGATTTGTGCACTGGGCCTCTAATTATGAATAAAAGACCCTTAATATATTTAGAGAAATTATAATTTTACTAATGAAGCAAGTTACCAAATACACACACACACACACACACACACACACACACAGAAATACTTAAATCAAAAAGAGTCCTTGGAAGTTAAATAATATCATCAAGATACAATAGTAATTTAAAACTCTATGAAGTAGTAGGAAGATAATATGGAAGAAATTTCCCAGGAAGCAAAGCAAAATACTATCTAAGATTTATTGACCAGTTACTAACTTAATATGTATTAAGTCCTATAATCCTCACAATAACCCATGAAGTAGAAACTATTATTATCACCATTTTATAGATGAGGAGGCAAAAGCATAAAAAGGTTAAATAACTTACAAATGGTCACATAACTTGAAACAATGTATTGCAATTCTCCTTCGCAGACTAAAATTATATTATTCTTTCTATTCTACAACTGATTGTCTATTCTATTAATGCACTTATTAAGTGTTTTGTGAATGCTTCAAATCTTTTTCATATATAGATGGACTATAAATTCATTCAGTAAATAAATACACTAAACTAAGCACTATGAAAATAAAAGATGAATAAAATATTATTTAAGTTAAGTTACAGGTTTGATTTACTACATCTAATTTGTTGAGACATAACTGACATATAACATTAAGTTTAAGGTGTACAATGTACTGACTTAATGCATGTCTACGTTGCAAAATGTTTACCACAATAAGGTTCATGTAATATATCTTCTACATCACATAATCATAATTTTGTTGTTATGGTGAGAACATTAAAGTTTTACTCTTATAGCAACTTTCAGCTATATAATACATTATTGGTATTTATAGTCACTATTTTATACCTTAGATCCTTAGAACGTCTTATAACTGAATGTTTGTGCCCTTAGACCAACATCTCCCCATTTCCTCAGATCTTGGCAAACACCATTCTACTCTCTTTTCTAAGGGTTCAATGTTTTTAGGGTCCATATATTAGTGAGACCATACAGTATTTGTCTTTCTCCATCTGACTTCTTTCCCTTAGGATAATCCCTTCAAGGTCCATCCATGTTGTCACAAATGGCAGAATTTCCTACTTTTAATGGCTGAATAATATTCCATGGTATATGTGTATGTAGGTATGTATGCCTTGGCTTTTGTGAATTATGCTACAATGAACATGGGAAGGCAGATATCTCTTCAAGATAGTGATGTCACTTCCTTTGCGTATATAATTCTGGAGGGAAGTAACTTATTTTGATCATCCACAGAACTTTTTGGACATAGTAGAGGTTCAGAAAAATGTTGTGAAAATGATATAAAGTCTAAGACTTTAACTCATAAAAAAGCATTGATTATCTTTTCCTTTTTCTAAAACTAGCAAACACCCTCCCCGGTGCCCCCTGGTTGTTTTTGACACCTCCTGGCCCTGGCAGAGCGCAACCCTCTTCCTACAGACATTCCTACATGGTCTTCAGAAAGCTCTGCAGTGACCTCCTAATATGAGCACCAGAGATGAATGTGTGCTCCTTAAGTCCTGGCTCCCAGACAGGAATGTCAGTCCCAGTGGGATTCTGTGCTACATCTCTATGTAGGAGACTTCTGTTTCTTAGTTGCCCTCAAGGAATCCACTCATTCAGCTCCATGTCCCTGACTGGCTACCACTCCTACTTCATCAAATTTGGCAGGCAGCTAGTCAGTCCCCGGAATGAAAAGCTTTATATATTTTCTCATGAGGCTGTCAACCTCCGCTGCCTGGATATGAAGGGGTTGGAGAAACATTCTGAATCTTTTCTTAGTTTTATGGAACACTGGATGCAAAAATAAAATGAGAAGATGATGATTTGC
Source organism: Myotis lucifugus (assembly GCF_000147115.1). Lineage (NCBI taxonomy): Eukaryota > Metazoa > Chordata > Mammalia > Chiroptera > Vespertilionidae > Myotis > Myotis lucifugus. Next base: position 527,121 of record NW_005871313.1, on the reverse strand, counting down.
TCAATAGGCAGGCTTTAAAAGGCCCCTCCAACAAAATCCTGGGAGAGAAGTCAAGAAGTCAAGTCCTGCCACTTCACCACTAGGACTTAGAGCAAGCTACTTAACCTCACCATATGACTCAGTGTCCCCTTCATTAAAAGGCAATCAGACTGAAACTGTGATTAGAAACTGTCGTCCACAGAGCCCTAGAGTTCCATGGAGTATCTCAAGGACCAGCTAAATTCAGAGGTTAGGAGAGGCTGAGAAATCAGGGCTCAGGGTCTCCCACTCTTACATCAATCTGAGGAACTTTGTTAACTTTCTAAACAAATAACCTTTATTTGTATATGATTTCATTTGCAGAAGATTCTGCTGTAAAAGAAAATAAAATGGAAAAATAATATTCAATGATCTCTCAAATCCTTACCTGCTCCTTCAAAAATTCTAAGATATATCTATGGACAGAATATTCTTAATTGTTTTTATTTTGAAAGTATAAATTATTAAGCCTTTCTATCTCTCTCTTTCTCTCTCCCTTTCTCTTCTCTCTGTCTTTTGAGTTACTCTCTTGTGTCTCAGTGACCCTTCTTAGAAAGGAAACTGTTCAATTGACATTATCAAGTGAATGTTGATTATCTGGGTATCCGGATAATTATTTTAAATTATGGTTATATCTCCAAAGATGGCATTCCTTAATAGTACAGTACACAATTGAATTCTTGTATTGTTTGTTTGTTTTTTAAGCAAAAGAAGGGTTCATTTCAAATGACTGAACTCACAATAGAAATGGAAGGGAGAGAAGGAGAGAGCAAGAGCAGGATGAGAGTCAGAGATAGGAGCGTTGGTGCTACTGAGCAACTACTCTGTGCAAGTCCCACAACATGTAATTGGCAGGGCCAGGACTTGAATCCAACTCTACAATACGTAAGCCCATGTTCTTTCTTCTCCTCCCACTTAGTTTATATTATTAATATACATCACACATACCAAACCAAGTGCTTAGTGTGAACTTACTGCTTCACTATCACTTTGCTGGTTACCTTCTGTGAAGGAATTCAGTAAAATTTTTATTTAGGACTGCTTATTGGCTCCCATTCTTTCACACAGCAGTCATTTTTCTGTCCTAAGCACTTTCCTCAAATACTCATGTGCTCTTCCTATATGATCTTTGCCTCTCTCATGGTTTAACCTAGAACTTAAGCTCTTCCCACTCTCAATTATAACTCCCACTCCAAACTCCTTCCTCAGTTCTACCCCCATTCAGGACATCTCCACTGAGTGTCTTAAAGCATGTCACATTCAACAAATTTAAAACAAAACTCATTGAATAATTTATTAGTTGTAAAGTGCATTTGTACCAAAATATGTCCACATTGAATAGAGCTTAGGAGGTAATACAGCAAAAACATAAATCTAATGGGTTAGGTTTGATTGCTATTTGACATGAAATAGTTATTGAATTGTAAAATGGCTCTACTGTATTGAGAAAATTTACATTTTGCTGTTAAGAATAAGATATAATGAAATTAACAACTATGGCTATCTCTTTCAAATAAAGTATACGAGTAAAGGTGAAAAAAAGAAAAACTAATTACCTGCCCCCAAATTGCCTTAAATCAGCTTCTCTGCCATTCCTCATCTTAGTTAACAACAGTACCATTCATGAAGACAAAAACCTCGAAATCAGCTGTAATTCTTGACTCCCTACTCTTCATATCAAGCTACCATCAGTCTTTGCCAAAGTGACTTCTAAATGGTTCTCTTTTTCTCTTTTTATCTCAACTTCTATTGCATGGTAGAAGTTATCTCCTCTTCTCTCAGAGCATTATGTTAGCTTCCAGCTGGCTTTCCTATCTCAAGTTTTTCTTCCATTTAGTTCAATTGCTAAAAGCAAAAATGACTATATTCAATCCCAGTTTAGAACTTTTCAAGTTGGCCATCCTGTACCTTTTGAAATTATTTTCTTCCTTAGCCTTCAGGTTACATAATTCTTCTGTCCCAAGTCCTGTGACAGCTCCCTCTTATTTTCATTCATTGGCTTTATTTACTTTCCACTTTAATTGCACAAAATGCCCCTTTTATGTTATGTTATTTACTCTTCTCCTTATATAGTGTCTCCTTTTGCATGGCTGCAACCACTGCCCATATGTTGACAACACCCACCTCTTCATTTCCAGTCCTGACATCTCACCCAAGCTCACCCTATTTCTATCTACCTACTGAGCGCATTATATTTCCCATAAAACCCACTCCTCTCTGTAAAAAATCAATAAAATATATTTTAAAAAAAACAAAACTAGAAACCTAGATGAAAACCTAAGTCTTTCTGAATTCTTCAGTTCCAGAATCAAACTGACCATCTTCTTTCTATCTTCAGATATCTTTTAGGATGGTCTTTGAAATCCAGACTTCTCCATTCCCTCTGCCATCGTCTCTGCCCAGATCTCCACCATCTTTCCCCTAAAGTGTGGCAACTACACCTCTGCATAGTCCCTCTCACTTCTAATCATTTATCCACTCACTCCTAAGTTGTTTTCCTCAAACATAAAGCCATGCCATTGAGTTCTATCTTTAAAACCTACATTCACTCTCAATTGTAAGTACTATAAAAATCAGGTTTGTCATGCAGGACCCTTCCCAATTGCCTTTACTAAAGAAGCACTGTTTTCCTCTGTCCATCTTCCTTCATTCAGTACCACTGGCCAAGAAAAGTGTAGCTGACATTTAGATTAATCAGAGTTTGAAACAGTGATGGGCCATATTTAATTCATTAGATGTAAATCATTCCCTTGCCACTCAGCCTTCAGATCCAGCCAGGTCTTGTGCTTCACTTTCTCTGCATTGGCAACGGAGTAGGTAGTTAAGTGGGACCCTGGTTTATAGGCACTACAATATCAAAGTCAAGGAAAAACAAGCAGGAGGCCTTACCCCTAACCTATATAATGTTTCCCAAAACAAGTTTTGCAAGAAAGTACTAAAGCAGTGATTTTCAAGATTTTCAACTAGTGTGCTGCAAGAATTTTTAAAACATGTAACACCTTACTATTTAGTCAGGGGCACTGACCTCTTTTCTTTTAGGTTGTCAAATAAAAAAAATGACAATAGCTAACACAATATGGTAATAGCCATCTGGTGTGAATAAATAAAAATTATACCTATTTTTTGTATGATTGGCAAAAATTTTAATATATTTTTTGGTGTGTCATAGAATTTTAGTAATTAGTTTATGTGTGCCATGTAATGAAAAAGACTGAAAATCACTATACTAAAGTATTACAATAAAAGATATCAGTCTTTGCTCAGTTATTAATAAGTTTTAAGTTTGTGTGATAACATGCATATGTTTGCTTATCCTTCATATTGCTCTTTTGGTTAGAAATTATGTAGAAAAAAAGGGAAAATTGCAATTAAAAAAATAGTTCATCTCATTTTTAGCACTATGAATCAGAACAGAATCTAGTTTTTGTGAAGCCAGATGCTTAAGTAAATTTGGGGATCTTTGTTAAGAAAAAAAGTAACAAAATTATAAATATAAAATCAAAATAAATTATAAATTTTAGAAAGTTGACAAATATTATATATATATGTACATATATATTATATATACATATACATCCTGTATAATAAAAGGGTAATATGCAAATTGACCAAACGGCGAAATGACCGGAACGCCTGTGGCCCCTCGCCCTGGAAGCCCACCCCAGAGCAGGCACCCCCACCCCATAGGTTGGGGCTGGCCGGCAGTGCATGAATTTGTGCACCGGGCCTCGAGAGAGAGAGAGAGAGAGAGAGAGAGAGATTTGTGCACCGGGCCTCGAGAGAGAGTGTGTGTGTGTGTGTGTGTGTGTGTATAAAACAACCCAGAAAATTAACAGTTATTAACTAATGTCATAACTTAGTTCTTTAATATCCTTTTTTTTAATTGGGGGTTGCAAAATCTTTGATCTCTTCATGAGCAATGATTTTTAATATTTTCTATAGAATAGCAAGCTTATTCTAAATTCCTCCTAACAAGACTGATCTAGATTTGTTTTCTTTATTGATTGTTTAGAAGTGTTTCTTCCCATTTCACCTGTAACTTTCTTTGTGGATCTTCTCAGGTGCCATTTCTGGCTCAATAGCAAGTGCAGTAAGAAGTCCAGCCCTTTCCTGTCCTTAGATCCTTAGATCCAGCATAGCCCAGGCAGCAACTCATTAATCTAAGCTCCCCTCCACCCTCCCATACTGTCCTACCATGATGCTCTGGGGACTGGGGAGATAGGGCAGCTGGCCATCACATGGATCACAGTGGCCCTAAGCAGGATGCAGGGCAGCATCTTACTCAGATCCTTCTTGGGATCTAAGATAGGATTGGAGTGATCAGTAAGATACAAAGAGGGCAAGGCGCTGATGGCAGGAGTGAAAGAGTGCTGGCAGCCTGCTGGTCCCACTCAGTCCCACAACCACCATCGCGGCCAGGGCTCCATGCCTCCAATATCTCATTTTCCTGTGGATTACTACCATCTTGGAGAACACATGGAGAAATAGAGGGAATACACTCAAGCAAGAGGTCCTGTGACTTAAATTTCATATGCTTCAATACAGATCTAACCATGTACACGTCTTTTCTCCCTGGTTCTTTTTTAGGCATTTTTCTGCCTAAAAGTCTCTGCTCCCTTTCCTCTGTTTGCCATACTTCCGCTCATTGTTCCATACACAGCTCACATATTACCTCATCTCTGAGATGCCTGCCACAACATGACATGACATAACACCCTGTAGTATTTTACTCACACTTTTTCAAACCATCAACCATGGAATATTATCATTTGTATCACTGTATATCTACATATCTATCTCTCTCATTAAACTGAGATGTTATTAAGGACAGGAACTATGTTTATATTCCTTGACTTTACTACAAGCTCTGTCACATAGTAGACTTTAACAAATAATTGTTGAATGAATGGCTAAATGTCTTATCTCCAAGTGTTACTACCTCTAAAAGGTTTTCTCAACTCCTTCACAAAGAATTCATCCATTATGTGCAGCATCTTGTACACACTGCATTCTTAACAAATTGTTCAGCAGGACTGGTGTATTTATTTACCATATCCACTACATGTCAGAATATCAAAGAAAAAAATCAAGCTCATGCTCTTGTGTTTTTGTGTGGTTTTTCTTTTTTCAGCATCGAGCACAGCAGTTGGCGTAGTAGTGAAATCTGAATTCATATTGCTTAAAGGAATGAGCTACTTTGCTGAGATATAAAAAGCTAATATTTATTGAGTATGCATTGGGTATAAAGCACTGCTCTAGGTGCTTTATATGAAATATTTCACTAATCCCTACAGCAGCCCTATAAACTAGTATGTTATCCCTCTTTTAAAAATAAAGGCACTGAGGCTTTGTGAGGTTATATGCACACACCAGACAAATGGTCAACAAATAGGAAAAACAGAATTCAGATACCAGCCAGCTAAATCTAGAAACCCTGCTCTTAACCACTTCACAAGATCGTCCTCTAAGCAATCAATAGTCAGTGGTTTGGGTCACTACATGAGTCATTTTCACTGCTGCCCATGATTGTTGAGTGTGCTCTCTAACTTTATTTAAGTCACCTAGCGTAAAACATCAGTCAACTGGAAAGCTCTGAGCATTTAGCTAATTAAATTTTTGATTAACATTTTAGTGACCATTCTCCTCTTATTAAGTACAGAATACAGAATACAATTTAATCCTCATTTTCAAATTTAGAATCTCCTAGGTTCTTAAGGATAAAATCTTAATTATTGTTGCACATATGGCTGTAGGAGATCTGGATAATGTGTCAGGATAACAGGCAAACTGGAGATAGAATGAAATGGTTCAGAAGAGATAATCCAGGATTTCATGGATTCTGAAAATTGTGACCCATGGGGAACTGCTCGGAGAGCCTTCCTTAGGGAGGAAACGAGAAGACTTTAGGTGTTGACTGAGGCAATCATGGCTTACTAGCATCATTGGCCCCGCAGTGTTGCTCTTTTAGGTCTCCCTTGCTCACTCACTGGATGATTCATTTCATTGCCTTTTTTTCATTCTAATTCCCCTCCCTTCATAGCAGTATTCTAATGTATGCAATATATATCTTTGTCCCTTTGTGTGCTCTTGCAAAAAATATATTGGTGTTTTGTGCTCACATAAATTCACATAAAATGAGTATTTCATTAAATAACTTTTTTATTCAGCACTATGCCATTGAGATTCATTTAGATTGTTCTGTGTATTAATCTACTGTGTCTAGCTGTGGCATAGTTTTTCATAACGGTCATCCACCATATTTCACCTATCCACTTTCCATGTTGGGGTCCCCTGGATTTCCTCCAAATCTCTGTTGTCACAAATAACCTGGAGTGAATATCCTTTTTCTCTGTCTCTTGCGACCTATGTAAGAATTACTCTGGGTCATAGATGCATGATCTTCAAAGAGTGTACCTAAAAGACCATCAGGTACTCAGTCTTTGTTTGATACACCCTCCATCCACTATATATATATATATATATATATATATATATATATATACTATATATATAGTAATGCTCAATAGTGCACTCTATTCTGTCTCCAGATTGACCAATATATATTTGCTGAATGGATGAATGCATACAAAATGAATGAATATCCTAACTCCTGGAGCTGGCATCCTAGGGTTGAGTGATAAGCAGTAAACAAATAAATAACAATGCAAATAAAAGTGATAAAGACTCTAATGAAAATATGGAAAGTGTCATGAAGATCCTAGTTTAAATATGAGGTCATGGAAGCCATGTCTGTTGAGATTATTCTTGAGCAGAGAGGAAGGGGGAAAAACAGAGAGAGAAACATCAAGATGAGAAAGACACATCAACCAGTTGCCTCCTGAACATGCCCAGACCAGGAGCAGGGAACAAATCGGCAACCCAGATACGTGCCCTTGACTAGGCATTGAACCTGAGATCCTTAGTGGGTGGGCTAGTGCTCTAACCACTTAGAACACTGGTCAGGGCTCATTTTTTACTCTGAATTTTTTATTTTATTGTTAAGACAATTATGAGGGGGGAAAAAAACTTTAAAATAACCAGGTAAAATTCTTGTTGTGTCTCTTTGTTAAACAAGAATGGAGACTGTGAGAAAATAAGGTATTCTGTTTGCTCAAATGTTCCGATTGCTTGGGTTCTGATTACTATTTTCCAGCTTTATTAAGGCATCATTGACAAATAAAATTGTAAGATAATCTGAACTGGGGCTCTCCATATTGATGTACTTTTGGGGGTAGTAGTTTACTTGGGAGAGCATCTATAGATCTAAGCAATATCTTTGGTAGGTGGGTGCTATGGAGTAAATGTGTGTATCCCCCAAAATTCATATGTCGAAGCCTAAATCCTTAAAGTATGCAATGTAATGAGTTAATTAACACATCCATCACTTCACATTTTACCATTATTTCTTTCTTTCTGTTTCTTTCTGTTGCTGTTAAGTTCTATTCTCTTAGCAAATCTCAACCATACAATACAGTGTTATCAACTATAGTCACCAGGTGATAAATGAGATCCTCAGAACTTATTCATCCTATAACTTATCAACCTCTCCCTATTTCCCACACCTCACAGCCCCTGGAAACTAAAGAAAGATAAATACTGCATGGTATAATTTATATGTGGAATCTTTAAAAAAAAAGTTGAACTCACTGATTAATTATTTTATCTGACATAAGAAACAGGAGGAATTTCAAAGGCCTCTTTTGAACCATTGAGGTAACTTCATGCTGGCTCATTTTCAGGTTTGATATGGTTAATTCATAATTTATGTTATGTTCTCCAGTTGCCAAGGGTTCATTCTGTCAACAGAGAAGCTTGCTGATGTATGATTTTTTAAAAATATAAGCTCAGGAGTACAGTCTATGCTTATGTATCAAATAATAATTTAAAGTTAAAACTTTCAACTTGCTCATTCATTCATTTTAATGTTACATTTATTGGTTCCAAATTCCTTAGAAGTAGGAGAGCAGGTCTGCATTCTTCCTCTGGTTTTGCTCCCCAGTGTTCATATGAGAGGCCAGGAATGCCTATGGAGATTGTGGAATAATGACTCTGTTCACTACCATGATTAACCTCTTTCAGAGGACTGTTTTTTAATCAATCAGAGAGGAATGCTCTTTCTTTCAGTGAGATCTACCTCTAGTACCATATTACTCTGCTCTTGGCCAAAAATATGATAATGACAATAATAACCACCCCAAAATTATATATAGCACTTCACATTTGCAGAGCACTTTTACAGATATTATCTAGGGAATGCTTTAAAAAAGATAAAATAAAGGTGGTCTGCACCTGTTACCCAGAATAAGAAACTAAATTAGGAGTTATTTTAGACTTGCCTAAGCCTGAATTTTATTCCTGTAAAGCTTGGGAGAGTGCTTTTATAGCCTCTCTAATAGGCTCTGTTTCTGTACCTATAGATGGTGCCATTTGGTGACATCCCACAGTCTCTTTTATGTTGGAACATTTTATAGTCCTTTTATGATTAGGGTATTTCTGTGGCTTGAATGTTTGTGGCCCTCCAATATTCATATGTTGAGACCTAACTCCTCAGGTGATGGTGTTAGGAAGTGGGGCTTTTGAGAGATGATTAGGTGATGATATTAAAGGCCTCATGAATCAGAATAGTGTCCTTATAAAAGTAGCCCTAGGAAGCTCCCTTTCCCCTCCTGCCATGAGAAGTTACAATGAAAAGACAGACATCTAGGAAGTGGCCGCTCACCAGACACAGGATGTGCCAGCTCCGTGATCTTGGACGTTCCGGTCTCCAAAACAGTAAAAAATAAATGTTTGTTGTTTATAAGCCTCCCAATTTGTGGTATTTTGGGACAGTAGCCTGAATAGATGAAGACAGGTATAGTTAGAGAATCTGAGCTGGGGCTCTCCATGTATGTACTTTGGGTGGTAGTAGTTTCCTGAGGATAGCATCTATATATCTAAGCAATATAGGGTGCTATGGAGTAAACATTTGTGTCCCCCCAAAATTCTGATCTCAAAGCCTAAATCCAGAATGTGATGGTATTCGGAGGTGGGGCCTTTGGGAGGTCATGAGGGTAGAGCCCTGATGAATTGGATTAGTAACCTAGACACATGAGAGTGATGGTATCTCTCACTCTTTCTCATTCTTTCTCCATCATGTGAGGGACACAGTGAGAACACAGCCATCTGCAAACCAGGAAGAGGACCCTTTTCCAGAATCCAACCTTACTGACATGCTGATCTTAGACTTCCCAGATTTCAGAACTGAGAGAAATAATGTTTGTTGTTTATATCACCCAGACTATGGCATTCTGTTACAGCAGCCAGAACTGACTGAGACAGTGTCAGTTGTATCAGTACCATGTGAGAATGTTTAACTTGCTGATTGGCCCATGATCTAATGCCTAATATGCCATCCAAAGAGACCTTGCACCTCTGAACTGGGAATATAAGTTCAACGTGCAGGGAAGTTCCTCCTTCTATGCTACTACTAGGTGTACCAGTTAATAATGCGGATTTTTTTCAATAGATGGAGTTACACATATGTTGATATAAATGCGATTTGATATGTATGCTATTTTGTTGTATTGACAGCAAGCTTCAAAACGTCATATGTCAAATTTGCTGAAGGTGTTAACATCATAGATATTTTTACGCTTAAATATGTCGAATTTTGTGCCCCCAAAAAAGGAATTGTGGGAAGTTTTAATTCATTACTTTATTTTGAAGAAAAAGTTATCATACACTTCGGGAAGCTTATGGTAAACATGCTTCATCTCAAGATACTTGTGAATGCTGGTTTAAATGCTTTAAAAATGATGATTTCGATGTGAAAAACAAAGAACGTCCAGGTGGACCGCAAAAGTTTGAAGGCCAACAATTACAAGCATTATTGGATGAAGCTGTGTGTCAAATTCAAAAACCAAAAACAACTGCAGAAAGATTAAATGTTGCTCAGCAAACAATTTCTGATTGTTTACAAGCAATGGGAAAGATTTTAAAGGAAGGAAAATGGGTGCCACATCAACTGAACAAAAGACAAATAGAAAACCGAAAAGTCATCAGTAAAAGGTTGCTTTAATGACACGAAAGAAAGTCTTTTTTGCATCGAATTGTGACTGGCAATGAAAAGTGGATTTATTTTGAGAATCCCAAACACACAAATCCTGGGTTGATCCAGGTCAACCATCAACATCAACTGCAAGGCCAAATCACTTTGGAAAGAAGACAATGCTCTGCGTTTGGTGGGATCAGGAAGGTATGGTGTATTATGAGCTTCTAAAACCAGGTAAAACCATTAATACCGATCACTACCAACAACAAATAATCAATTTGAACCATGCTTTGATCGTGAAATGACCAGAATGTTCCAGAAGACACAGCAAAGTAATTTTGCTTCATGATAACGCACCATCACACACTTCAAAACCAGTTAAAGACACATTAAAAGATCTTGCCTGGGAAGTATTAACCCACCTGCTGCATTCACCAGACCTTGCTCCTTCAGATTACCACTTGTTCAGATCGATGGCACACGTACTTTCTGAGCAGCACTTCAAAACATACAAAGAAGTGGAAAACTGGGTCTCTGAATGGTATGCCTCCAAACAAGAAAAGTTCTATTGGGACAGTATCCACAAATTACCTGAAAGATGGGGAAAATGTATAGCTAGCAATGGGCATTACTTTGAATAAAGCACTTTTGATGTTTCTCTTGAAATTATCGTGTTTTCTTTTATTACAAAATCTGCCATTATTAACTGGTACACCTAGTAAACCCTTACCCCAAACTGACCCAAGTGTTTCCTTTTAGAATATGGATGATTATGACATAGGTAAGAGTCTGAATTGAGAGAGTGTAATGAATATGGTTGCAGTTTGGAGGGTCCCAGAAGACCTATAACTTATGTCACTGTTGTCATAGTTGACTTTTCAGGGCTGGACTTGAGATATTACACCATCTATTGAATGATTTATAGCCTCCATAAAGTATTCTTAAGAATGTTTAAGCCTGACTGGTCTCTAGAACTCCATGGAGTTCACGGCTATAAAGATAGGAGTAGGAATGAATGTACATGTGCCATTAAAACCTTACCTCGTTCTGTAGAGAGATTATTGCTCAAAATAAGAACTGTTGTCACTACCTTTGACAATCCTTCTCGGAGCAACTATCTTTTTCCCTCATAGAGTGGCAGAGGTGACACTAACACAAAGGGTGATGAATCAAAACAACACTTTGTTCAATGTTGTCTTTGTGGTATGGGTAGAAAGATGTTTAAGTTTTGGGAGTCAGAAATCTGGGTTCCAATCCAAGTCCACTAATTTCCAATTGAATAATTCATTCATCTATTTATAAAATATTTATTTTACAACAAGGCTGTTTTTCCAACTACAAAGTGAGGACAAGGGTGACACAAAACATTTGTAGAACATCTAGCACAATAATTACTACAAAACTGATACTCAATACTAATTTTTCTCTTTATTCTTTCCCTATTTAGATAACTTTTTGTGGAAGTCAAATAATCAGAAAATAGCTACAGATTCCAGGAGGACTGAAAGAGGCAAAGAAAAATTGGTTATAAAAGAAACTCCTACTATGGATAAGGTTACTTCCTACCAAAGAATTTGACTTCCTGTGTAAGAAATTTTGCTATAACCATTTCTTTTGCCCCTCTCAGTGCTACTGGAATCTCTAGCTATTCTTCCTCTTACAAGATTTCTGCAAAAAGTTACCTCGAAGTAATCAAGGCAAATGTTACTACTATCCCCATTTTAGACGAATAAACCCAATCTCAGAGAGTCAAAGTACCTAGCTAGCCAAGTGTGAATGTTGGAACCAGGATCCAAAGTCAGGTGTAGATGATATTCAAGCTTAATCTTTTTTTCCCTTTTATGCTGAGTTTCAAGAGTCAGTTAAACTCCCTAAGGGTTGTTTTGTGTGTGTTTTTTCTCACATGAATTGCTCTTAAGTTAGGTTTTTCTCATTCCAAATTTGTGTAGAAAAATGTTTAACCCAAGTATAAAATTTAATGTGTATCCCTTCTAAATCATATCTTGATAATTTTTAATATTATTGCAGTAGAGGAATCCCTTCAACTCCTATGCCCAGAGTATATTTTATCCTTCCCAACTTTTTGTTAACTAGATTTGACAAGCTTGTCTGCTATGTCTTTACTCATTCATTGAAAGTGTTATCAAATAATACCAATATGTGGACAAAATCCTATAGCACATCATTTTAGAAATGCTTTAAGTTTGACACCATCTATTAATCAACATGGAGTACAGATAAAAATAAACAAACACACAAAATAGAAATATACTCATAGGTACAGAGAACAGACTGACAGCTCTCAGAGGAAAAGGGATTTGGGGAGCTGGCTGAAAAGGTGAAAGGATTAAGCAAAATAAAACAAAAAACCACCTCATAGACACAGACAACAGTATGGTGATCACCAGAGGGAAAGGGGGTGTAGGGGCGAGGTAGAAGAGGGTAAAGGTGAAGCTAAATTGTGATGGAAGGAGACTTGACTTTGGGTGGTGAACACACAATATAATGATGTGCTATAGAATTGTACACCTTAAACCTATATAATCTTATTACCCAATATAACCCCAATAAATTCAATAAAATTTTTTAAAATGTTAAGTATTATCATTGTAATTGGCAATATTTTTACCTATAGCCTAGTTTTGAGTTCAGGTAACCATGCTATCTCACAAGTTTTTCACTCTATAACAGAGAAGATTTGGTAAACCGGAGAGTCACCTGATCCTCTTCAATTTCTGCCTAGCTGCAGGGCGAGCAGGCAGCAGACTGTGCACCTCTTCCGCTTTATGCCTCCGCTACAGAGACACCTTGCCCGGGGTCACACCCTTCCAGGACAGCCTGCACGAAGTGACTGGATGTGAAGGATTAAGACCTGGTAAACTCAGTTCAATGTGGGACAGCTTGAACAGGCAATACTTTCCCACAGTTCCTGACAAGGGCTTGTATCACAATTTGACTTCTTCTTCAGCCCCATCCTACTTCCTCTCACTTTCTTTTGCATGTGTTGATCCCTGCACCTTGCATCTCAGTCTTTGTTTCAGCATCTGCTTCTGAAGAACTAAACCTGTGACAGATGGTACTGTTAAATGTGTAGCTGAAATCAAGTCACAGTGCTTATGGTCTATCAATTCTGTACCACCATCAAACAAATAAAAAACAAACACATACATACATATCTGTGTGCATACGTACATACTAGTACATAAGCAAGAACAAATAGTTGTATTTAACTTGATTTTTACTTAAGAATAATTTTTTGTTACCTGGGCACTACACTTCTTGAACAAAGCATAGGGCTTCTTATAACCTTCCCCTTCTTTCCATCCCAACCTTCTCTGCTCAGGTTTGGACCTTCATCCTTTTATTAATTGGCTAATGCTGCCATAACGAAGTACCACAGACTGCGTGACTTAAGTAACAGAAACTTATTTCCTCACAGTTCGGGAAGCTACAAATCCAAAATCAAGACTATGTCCTTGTGTAATCAATCCCCTCCTCTTGAATGTGGGCTGGGCTTGGTGACTTGCTTCTAATGAACAAAATATAGCAAAGTTGGTAAGATGTCACTGGTAAGATTTCGTAACAAAAAGACTGTGGCTTCCTCTCAGGCTCCCTCTCTTGCTTGTTTACTATGAAGGAGGTTGGCAGCCATGTGTGAGTTTCCCTGCGGAAGAAAGCTCTTGTGTCAAGTAAGTAATGTTTCCAGCTCACAGCCACCTGACTGCAGTTGGGCCAACAACCTGCTTTCAGCATCATTAGGGACCTTGACCTACAGGCAACCAGTGAAGCCACGCTGGGATTCCTGACCCACAGAAACTTTGAGATAATAAATGCTTGCTGCCTTAAACCATAAATGTGAGGATAATCTGTTATACAGCAATAGATAACTAATATATCGTCTTTCTTCTCTGCCCACACTACTGAAATAGCTTTCTAACATATCTCTCTGCCCACAGACTCTTCTTAGTACATCTTTCCTACTGTGTCAGAATTATTTTGGCACAGATTAAATCATGTTATTTTCTAACTTAATAACATTTCAATAATTCCCAATTGTCTCTATGAAAGTCCAGACTTTTAACATGGCCCTTTAGAATCAGATCTCAATCCATTTTTTTTTTAGTGTTATCTTCTATTATATCCTTCAAGATACCTTGTAGGTTCCAGCCAGAACAACTTCTCATATTTTCTATTTCATGCTATATTCTCAGTTGGGGATGTTAATATCTATCTTCTCCCATCAAATTTATCTTTCAAGGAAAATTTCAAATGCCACCTTCTTGACACATGGACCCCAATTAATTTTGATGAAAATGAATTTCTTTGTCCTCTGTTTCTCCTATCCGTTAACTGTATCTCAACTATAGCATCTATTTTAATTCACTTTGTACTATGTAGACTAGAATACCCTTTTGTGTTTGCCTATTTGGAGACATTCTTCAAAGAGACAAACTTTGTGTTAATCATCTTTCTTTCCTCACATTATCAATAAGGTTTTTGGCTCATGCTAGGTGCTCAACACTAAGTTGATCCAATTAATTCTAAAATTATCTTGGAAATAAATGTGTCTACCCATGACCTGACTGTTTACTCTCTAAAAATATTATAACATTCCATAACTCATTCAGTTTATATCTAAATTTGAACTCCTGTCACCCTACTAATCCTAAGATTTACTTTTCTATACTACTCAAACTAGGGGTTAAGAAAGGTCAAATGGGAAGAGTGGAGGAATATAGATAGAAAAAATGAAAGGAAAATCACAGGAAAGAAGACATTTTTTATCCAATTTTTTTTCAGCATGATGGTAGGGGGAAAAGAGAGATTTAATGTAAAATAGATAGACTTAAAAAATAAAATAAAATAAGTAGACTTAGATAAAATTTCTAGGGTCAAAGCTTTTTAATGTAAGGTCCTTTGTATTCAATTTCTTCAGGTAGAAAAATGAAAGCAATAAGAATTCCTGTCACGCAAAGTGTGAAGGGGAATGAGATAACCTGGTTAAGACATTCCACGGTGATGGCTGTTCTTTCACTTCACTTCTCTGTGTGGTCCTGGAACATCATTTCATTTCCACTTGCTTCAAAATTTGTTCAATAATAACCAAAAGCTTTTAAAAAATAGTTAAGAAGTAAATGAGGAAGAAAGAAAGATTGTGAGGGAACAGGGAAGAGAGGAGGAAAAAGAGAAAAAGGAGGATGGGGGAGAGAAAAAATAATAATATACTCATAGATCTGTAAGGTTACTTATTCATTTTACGTTCCCCAGCATAGCAATGGAGACTTCAGTAATATGGAGAATTATCCCAGATACAATTACATGTAGAGAACTTGTGCTGGCAGAATAAGTAAACCACAGGAAATTCTTATTATAGGTTCACAAAACCCACTATCACTATTTTTTTGTAATCTGACAGGAAATTTCCTTTACCTCATGGAGACTAAATCAGTACAGAACAGATCACATCATACAGGTTCTTTACTATAATTAAAATATATCCCAAGCTTTATACTTAAGGAGCTCCCAGAGAAATATTGCAAATCACCTTAACCCTACAAGGACTGATTGAGCTCAGTACCCTGAGGCTGTGCAGGTCTAAGAAAAGTAAGACCGAGGTGTTTTGGTGCTGGGTTGAGGTCCAAGAAGTAAGACCGGACTAGCGGTATAACTTGAGGTCCTTCAAACTGTCCTATTCCATAGTCTCTGGTACACATTATTCTTTGGGGTTGAATTGTTGCTCATTTTCCCCCCTAAAATCAAAATTTTTCACCATAAAATAGACTCTTCTATTTATTTTATTATTATTATTATTTATTTTTACTTTCTGAAATGGGTATTTTTACTTTTTATTGAATTTATTGGGGTGACATTGGTTAATAAAATTATATAGGTTTCAGGCACACAATTCTATAACACATCATCTGTAGACTGTATTGTGTGTTCCCCACCCCAAATTAAGTCTGTCCATTACCATTTATCTTCCCTTTACTCTCATCCTTCTTCCCCCAAACCTCCTCTCCCCAACAGTCACTACAGTATTGTTCGTGTCCATCAGTTTTTTTCTTTTTATTTCCTTTTTTGCTCAATTCCTCCATCCTCCTCCATCCAGCCTCCATATAGCCCAACAGCTGTCACCCTGTTCTCTATCTATGAGTCTGTCTCTGTTTTGTATGTTAGTTCATTTTGTTCATTAGATTCCACATATTTGTGAAATCATATGGTACTTGTCTTTCGCTGGCTGGCTTATTTCACTTAGCATAATGCCCTTCAGGTCTATCCATGCTGTCACAAAGGGTAAGAGATCCTTCTATTTTATGGCCAGTGATTCCACTTCTGGGAATTGAGCCAATGAAACCCGAAACACCAATTTTAAAGAATGTATGTACCCCTATGCTCATTACAGCGATATTTACAATAGCTAAGATTTGGAAGCAGCTCAAGTGTCCATCAGCAGATGAGTGGATAAAAAAAGCCGTGGTACCTTTACACAATGGAATACTACTCAGCAGTAAAATAGATTATTCTCTTTAAGTGGCACATTCTAGTCCATCTAAAAATGGAAACTCAGAAAAATGTGCAATTTGAAGAATTATAAAATTGACAGTAAAAAAAAAGCCCTAATTTCTCCTGCCACAAAATCTTCAAGATGATCGTGAGAAACAATATTCCATCTCATAAATGAACCAGCCATACTTACTTTACTTTTTTGGATGACAAGATTAAACAAAGTATAAACCAGAAATGGATATTTCATGTAGACCTACAGAAAGGAGCTATAACTTCCAATGTTACACCCATTACATTTCATTAAGAGACACAGTAAACTGGTGCTCTCTTCTCTCTAAAAGATCCAGGGCTGTCAGGCAGGGTCCCAAGCATCTGCATTGCAATAACACCAACTAAACTCCTAATGTAAGAGAAGCTAGGCTGAGATGGACTTGAGATGAATTCTGAGCTCCAAGAGGAAGCTTGTCGAATACAAGATGGAAGGGCTGTCCTAAGACAGGTAACATGATAGCACCAACATAATAGGACAAACAGCTTTTCCAGAATATGCAGTTATTCTTTTTGATCTTCTACATTCTAGTCACACTCCCAAGGAACTTGGTCAAGTTTTCTGAATTTAGATTCTCAGTATTTCCTATTACTAATCTATATCCTTGCCTTCTAGGGTAGAAATGCAAAGTTTACAATGGATTGATATTCAGGAATATGTACAATAGGGGCATACTGTTATTAAAATGTTAAAGTACTTCTTTAGTGCTTGATAAAGAGTCCTTACTCTAAGCCCCCAGGATGCTCCCACCACCACTATGGCCACCCTGGCACCATCCCCACAAACCCCTGAATCTTCCCACATGCCAGCAGAGGATTACTGCCTAACATCATAGCGGATGTGCCTGGGACTCTGCTTCAGCATTCTAGGACTGCTGTCCTTACTGACTGATTGCTTCTTGGCTTCAGTAGATCAACATATTGAACATTAGCCCTGTTCAAAGAATCCCAAAGATAATGTAAATGGATTAGGTGGGTGGGTGTAATATAATAGGAGGTGATAAAAAATGTGGGAAACTGGAGAGCATATACCCCTTACAGAAGTTGCTATGTAGCTGTGGAAAATTGCTATCATGTGGGAAGCTATTGGCCTGGGGGTGCTAAATATGCTTACTTTTCAAGAGAATCCAGAAATTTTATCTTTATTTAGAAGCTTCCCAATTTCTTAACAGTGGCAACGATTACAGATGTTTGCAAAATACTATGTGCGCCAAACCAAACCATGTGGCCCATGGGCTGTAGGATTGTGACTTGTACTTTAGGCGTCCTGAAGTTTTTGTGACTTTGTCAGAGTTTCTTCATCCGTCATACTTGAACCAAGCCCAAGGAAAAAATTGATACTCTCAATTATGTAATTACAAGTAATTTCCAACTGGAATTCAAATAAGTAAGTAAAACTGATAATTATATCAAACTTCTTTTTTATCGCTTTTTAAGTTTTGCCAAGTGTTACCAAGTACATTGTCTCAGATTTTCCTCACAAATATTATTTTTTTATAGCTGAGGAAAATGGATCCAGAATGACTAAAAAAACTGCTTCATGTTACCCAAATATATGGCAGAACTGGGTCTTGACTTGAGCACTAATGGATTTGTTCCTCCAACACCTTTAAATTGTCCACCCTACTCTCAAGTTCACTGATAATTCCGGGAAGCTACCGGAGATCAATCACCTTTTGGACTCTATTTTTCACATTCATTTGAAATTATCTTTTTATATATACCCAAATCACTTCTTAAATGTGTTTGGGATAAATCGCTGTTCTCAATTATTTAAACAAGTTATTTAAAAAAGGGGGACATCTGTAATACTTTCAACAATAAAGATAATTTTATTTTTATTTTTTTAATATATATATATTTCTTTATTGGTTTCAGAGAGGAAGGGAGAAGGAGAGAGAGATAGAAACATCAATGATGAGAGAGATCGGCTACCTCCTGCACACCCCCACTGGGGATTGAGCCCGCAACCCAGGCATGTGCCCTTGGCCAGAATCGAACCTGGGACCCTTCAGTCCGCAGGCCAACGCTCTATCCACTGAGCCAAGCCGGCTAGGGCAACAATAAAGATAATTTTTTTTAAAAAAAAGAAAGCACTGGGGAAAAGAAAAGTTATACATCAAGCTCTTCACAATGTGACTTTGTAAGACCTCTATTGTCAGAGTATAGTCCCTAACACATTGATAGTAGACCTAGCCACGAGAATTTCTTTGTCAAATGCATGGGGGCAGAAGTGACATTGTGCATTTCTAGCTGAGGACTTTAAGAGGCATCATGTGTTTCCACTTTCTCTCCTGACCTTCTGTGAGGAGCACATCCCCGTTCTCCTCTGCTCCTTATTTAGCCTCAGAAGGAGACATGTGAGGCAGACTAGACTTAACCTGTAGCCTAGAGCGAAGCCCAGACCAGCTCAGCCAAGATCTGCGGAACTGCAGTTTATGCCCAGGTCCATGAATAAGAAAAATAAACATTTGTTGGCATAAGTTACTGAGCTTTGAGGAGGTTGCTTGCCATCTAGTATTATTGTAGCAGTCCCTGACTACTACACACTGTTTAATCATTTTTGTGCTTAGGCCTTTGAAAATTTATGGAAACAATAGAGAAAACCCCAGAAACAGCTCAATAACAATGTAAGAAGAGTATGTGGTTTGGGAGAATGGTGTTATTAGATCTTCCAAGCTAGTACTCCTAAAGACAATTAGATAAGACTCTAAGAAAAGAAAGCAAAAAGAAAGCAAAAAAAACATGTCTTACTAGAAATATAATACAACTGAGATATCAGGTGATCAATGCCCTTTAAAACCATTGTTGCTGATCCATGACCAGGTTGACCACTATTTAAAAAACACATTTGTGGATTCTTTTATTTGAAAAAAAAAGAAAGAAAAAGAAAAGAACAACAACAAATACAATAATACCAAAAAACTCCGTGTTTTCTTTACTGGTTGAATTATTTCCACCTCCAATCGATTGAAACAATTTTTTTCCTTTTTGACTTTTTTATGAGACACTTGAACTAGGGTGAAAATTGCATCTGTGACAGAAAGGCACCATTGTTGTTTTTAACTTGGGCTATGCTTTAGAATCAGCCAGGAAGCTTTTCAAAAAGACATGCCTGGGACTCTCTCCCAGAAATTCTGATCTAATTGGTCTGGGGAAGGCTGGGGCATCTCTCTGGGTGACTCTAATATGCAGCCAGGGTTGAAAACCACCATGCTTACAGGAGAAAGAAAATTGCCAATAATAAAAAAAGTTAAAAATAATCTTACAATAAAAGATAACATTTTAAAAATGCTTTAAAGTAAAATAACAGCAACAACAGCAAAAGACCCAGGAAAATATCTTGGCTAATAAAAGAAAAGGTTGAGCATATCATCTTTTCAATTAACACCTTCTTTGAGGTAAACTACCAAGTGAGAGATTAACGCAGTGGTTCCCAAACTTATTTGGCCTACCGCCCCCTTTCCAGAAAAAAATATTACTCAGTCCCTAGAAATTAATTTTTTAAAAATTTTAGTAGCAGTTACTCATCGCCCCCAAATGCACCTGTGGCCATCACTGCCCCCCTGGATCGCTGCAGCGCCCACCGGGGGGCGGTAGCGCCCACTTTGGGAATCACTGGATTAACACATCTCACCTATTTCAGCCAGGAGTAAGCTGATCCTGGCAGCTGGAAGGGCATCATCTTTCATATTTCTCATTCTCAATCACCAACTTAAGACATAAAATAAATTTTCTTTATTTGAATGTCTTGATAATTGAGTCTCTAATTATCAGTGAACATGAACATGATGATGTGGAAAAAAGAAATGGAAAAACGTATAGTCTCCTTTCACTCCTTTTTATTCATCAATAAGCTGAAAGTTGAAAATGGTGCAGAATGCACACATATCAAAATGTGAAATAGAAACAGTTGAGTGAGTTGTGTGGCATTTCCACTGTTATGATTAAAGCAAAATATATATGTGTGTATTTTCTATGAAAGAATACAGTTTTATAATTGTGTCTATAGTTAAACATTCATATTTGCATTTAAAGCTGGCATTGTACAATATAAAGATAAATGGCAAAATTCATGATAACAATTAAAATATTTCATATTTCTTTGCTTAGGACAGCATTAAATGCCAAATTAAAAACACCATGACAATTCAAGGGAGAGACAGTGGAAGAAAACTTTAATAGCATGTTTCCTGCTTTTTAAAAAAGGGGGCTCCTCGTTTTCATTTTGTCGTTAAGCCCTGAAAATTATGTATCCAGCCCTGGATCACTCAACTCCTTGCTCTTCAAAGTACTAAGTCCCTTTCTACCTGTAGTGCTTTTCCCCTTCTAAATCTGAGATTCCCTACTCATTCTTCAAAGCCCAATGTAAATGTCACCTTCTCTGTGAAAACTGTCTCAAAGCCTCTAGGACAAAGTTGGGTACTGCTTTCCCATTATAAACCATGAGGCCTTAGAGTTATTATACTATCTACCATACTTAGGCATTCAATGTTAAAATGTATTGAATGAGATGGTGCTCAGGGAAGCTAAATAGAAAAGGGATTTATATTCTAAGATTTGCCCTAGAATCCTACACTCATCTAGACATGACACTGCTTATGTCTCTTGGACTTGCACTGGTTGTCTAATGAAAACTCTTGTAATTTAAAAGTTTTCTGCTTACTGAGTCAAGACCCCTTTATCTGTTCCTTTCAAGATGAGAGTATGACTGGTACAGCCAAAGGTGATCTTATTTCCAGCCATTAAGCAATATTAATTTCATGGGCTACAGAGAGAAGCAGCTTATGCAAATGAATATGATTTTGCTGGCACACAGTTTATTAATATGAATAGGTTAGCAATTCATGATCCCTCTCCTTCCCCAGTCAATATGATTCATAAGGTCAAAGTTATTTTTTTCTGAAAAGAAAGTTATATTAATATGCAGATAACTTCTCAGAGGTAGGCTCAGGACTGCTCGAATTCTAAATAGCTTCTTCTACTACATGAAAAGTCAATGAACTGCAGAGCAAATATGAAAAGGAAATCTGAATGTCTCGGTAATCCCACAGAATTCAGAGTGAGCACAAGGACACTACCTGCTGAACTTGACCTAACACTCTAACCCATTCAAGAATGTGCCAGACATATCTACTCTAATGCCTAACACTTCTGAGAATGAAAATGCAATTTTTCACAGTGAAGAATGCTGATGGTATTTCCTGTGCTCATGAGAAACTTTATGAATTTCCACGCATCAATAGTACACATTGGTCATGGATCTTTCATGTTAATATCTGGGCAGTATATAATATGAAATATATTCATGAAGAACAAATGAAAGCTCACTTAGCTAAAATAGGTATTTATTGTGTCTGCTATGTACTCATCCTTCTGTGCTTAGAGTCATTTTTTTCTTAGAGAAAATATGGTTAACCTGGTGTCCCTGACATGGTAGTTTTGTGTTGTTTCTAAAACAGTGGGGAGAAGCAGTATTCCTTGAAATTAAACTGTAAGTGTGTGAGATATTTGTTAAGTTGATGTGAATTTTAAAATCACAAAATTGATTTTCTTAAATTGAGAAATGCCTGGGCATATGTACAGTATATACAGAGATCTAACTTTTGACCTCAGCCTAGCAGGGTGTTATTCTGAAATATCAAGAGTATTAACCTGGAACCCAAAAAGGAAAGTAGGAATTATTAAAATTGGAAGAATAAAAATGATAGATTATTTAGTTCATCTTTTCACCATGCTGGAAATGTCTCTCTGTCAGCATAAAGAGTAGAGGGCAAGTAAGAAAATATGAATGAACAAATCACAGTTAATGAATACACTTACAATCAATAATCACCCTGCCAATTCTTCTTTCAAGATCTCCTTTTTAACTGTTTAAGTTCTTTCTATCTCCACTTTAAAAATATAATGAAGGTCAACTTGAATCACATCTGAATTCCTTAAAAATCCCCTTAACAACCATGACTTCAGAAAACCTCATTCCAGTTTTCCACATTATAACCAAAGTATCATTTTAATGCAATGCAATTTTGATCAACTGCCCCCAAAGCTTACATTTCTGCAGTGATTTTTCCATTGCTCTTAACATCCCAAACCCTAAATGTACCTTAAACAGCCCCCCTAGCTCCTGGGACTGCTTCTGTCTCAAGCCTCAGTTCCTTCTCCTTTTCCCAAGTCTCAGCTTTGTTCTCTAAAATTTAGTCATTATGAACTCTTACTCCCAACTATCAATTTCTTCACTTTGATCTGACTAACTGCTATTAAAGGGACAAGTATGTTTTGAAAATGATAACAGTGCATGTAATTTCTGCTTTCCAGATTAGATACTCAGGATTCATATACTCTATTACTTTATATTGTTACTTTCATAAGGCTTATCACAATCACAATTATTTGTTCAATGTCTGTATTTTCTATTTTCTTTATGATCTGTGAGGGTATGGATATAACTGGTTTCTACACCTCTCTATAGTTAGTGTCAAACAGTATTTGACAGATAATGGCTGCTTCATGTTTGCTACGTTAGTCGAAAACAAGGTTCCAATGCTTCCTAGGGAGCTGTGAATGCCAAGCTAGAGATTTTGGACTTGGTTCTGTAGGGAATGGAAAGCTAGTGAATGCAATTGAGCAAGGAAATGACAGAATAGCAACCATTGTTTAGAAACACTGATCTAACAGCTTTCTGGAGAATGGTCACAGATAAAAGGCTACTATAATAATCCAGTTATGACTAAAGTAACTTATAACCTAAACATATTGTGTAGAAGATGGGCAGTGACAGTGAAATCAAAATATGTCACAGCTTTATCTGTGTGACTTGGTGTGGCCTCTTTATTTCCCTAGGCTACTTCTTTTTATTTTGTAACAATAACATGGGGATCATATCATTGGTCACCAGAGTTCAATTATTAGTGAATAAATGGTGGCCAAAGCTATGAGTTTTAATAAGGTTAGCCCAGAAATATACATGCCAGAGGCCTTAAAGCCAAATATTTCATCATCCTCTTTGATTGACCCTCCTCTCATTTTTCCTCTGTTATGTCTACATGTAGACACATGTCTCTATAGGTATATCTATATTTACGTTTATATCCACATGTTATTCTTATAATCATATTCTTCCTTATGCTCTATATTCCAGTCAGTAATCAGGATAGCTGTCAATATACATAGCTTCAACTCCTCATAAAGCAAAGATTCTCGAATATTTTCCCATAATCTCCTGTCATACATAAATATTCAGCTGCTTAGTAAACATCTCTGTTCAGATGTTCCACAATCACCCCTATCCAAGTATGCCCTGAGCTATATTTATTACTTTTATTGGATGTGAAGGGTATAGAGATGGGGAAATATTAATGTTTGTGGTTAATAGTATGTATAAAATTTATGAAATTGCTTTGCTCTATAACACTTAGTTTTAAGTATTATTTTGACTATGTACTGATGAAAAATAAGATGGCAGAGAACAGGATAACACATTCCTAACAAGACTTTACCCAGACTCGATCACAGGCATTTTGTTCTAAGGTACAGAAGTTAATACAAAAGTTGAAACATAGTATTTGTTCTTAAATACTAATTGAAAAAAGTACAACATTCTTCCTGAACTAAATTTAGAAAAGGCTATAGTTAAAAAGCCTAAAAGCATTCCCTAAAATAAATCAATTTTAAATGTAATTTTAAAAACTCTTATATTCTTAAATGGTGTGCAAAAGGAAGCCTCAATTTCCTTTACTTATTAATTAATTCAAAATATTTAAAGTAGCTGTTCTTGCTACTGAGGTGCTAGATGGCCAGATGCTGGTCTGTGATAAATAAATAAATAAATAAATAAATAAATAAATAGGAAAGAAACTGGTAGCTTTAAAATAAAAACAGGTATAATTCTCTGTAAAAGCAACATTGCCTTTCAATCATTCCATCTTCTCAAATAGTTCTATTTCTGAGTCGTTCAATTAGATGGTATACCTGTGTGTTTGTCCATTTTATTTCCCTATTTTAAAAAGTCTAATATATAGCATTTGCATCTTTTTCATGCTATATAACTTGCACAGAGATCATACAATGTAGTTAGTACACACCACCAGTGCAATCTGGCTTCTGCATGGCAAAGATTAGACCCCCAGTAATGCTTGTCAGATTAGTGAAGCACTCCATTTTAACTGCTACAGCACCCTAATGGAGCCATTGACTTCTTACAGAACAATCCATTGATCTCCTTTTAGTCCTTGATATTTATCTTTATTTCTATCTGCCATATTCCTAGCTGACTGGCTACAGATATAACAGGACAGAGATCTCACACATTGTCAACATCTCTGGTGCTTGGAATGCCTACTGAACCACATGCCTGTCACTCCACCTGGAGGAAAACTAACCCATCCTCAAAGCGTCACTCCAAGCACTGTCACTTAACTGAAATCCACCCTCATCCCTGTGCACGCTAGTCTATGGTACTTTCTCCCTGCTCCAAACACATATTTTCATTTCCCCTCTCATATGGTGTTTTCTCTTCCTACCTTGAATTCTAACTTTTTACAACTTATCATTCTTCCTAGAATAGAAACTTCTTAAAGACAGGATCCATTTCTGAGATACTTCTGTTTCATAAAATTCTTGTGCAGTACTTCTTACATATAAATATGTATTTTTTAAAATAATGTTTCTATAAGAGAATTTCTTGGATTATCCTCTAGGTCTTTCAACTTACAGTTTATATACAATTTTAAGAAGCTTGATATGAAAGAATAAGAAATCAGAAAAATACAAAAAGCAAACACAAGCCTCCTCTAAACTACAGCTCATTGGTACCATTTATATGGGAGCAAATAATTCTTATGTATCTGAGGATTTTAGTATGATACAAGTCAGAGGAATAACTCATATACATAAAATATGTCTGACTCCTAAATACTTTAATGTGTTATTTATTATTTATTAATGATACTTATTATGCAGTTATAATAATTCAATAAATTTATAGGGAGAGTTAACCTTTAATAAATTATTACTAACTATTATTAACAATGCATTATTTCAATTATAATAATTTAATAAAATTTCAGAGAGATTTAACATTTACAAAGCATTTTCACAACTATTATGATAGTTAATCTTGAAATTAAGACTAAAATATAGAGAGATCAGTGTTAACTCTACCAGGTTTTACAGAAGAAAAAGCTGAAAAGTCAATGGGTCAAGTAAGATGTTCCAAGGCCACACAGCTAAAAAGTGGGAAAGTCAAGAGTATAATCTTTAGTCCTAAGTCCAGTGAGTAAAACAGACTTAGCCCCTACTGACTGCCTGATGAGGCACTGAAAAGCTATAAAAAAATATAAATGAACAAGTAGTGTTTTTTGATGGAGAATAATGGTGAGCAGAGAGCAGAACCTTTTGAGGTAAAGGGTTCACGGAAAAGGTTATTTTTAAGCTGAGGCTTAAAGGATGAGAAAGAGCCAGATGTTAGAAGAAACAAACAAAAACAGGGGAAGAGGCACTGAAAAGCTATTAAAAAAAATAAATGAACAAGTAGTGTTTTTTGGTGGAGAATAATGGTGAGCAGAGAGCAGAACCTTTTGAGGTAAAGGGTTCATGGAAAAGGTTATTTTTAAGCTGAGGCTTGAAGGATGAGAAAGAGCCAGATGTTAGAAGAAACCAACAAAAACAGGGGAAGAGCATTCAGGTATAGAAACAGGCTTATGCAAAAGCATTAAAATAAGAAATTTCAGACTCCTTATGCTATAAAATATCCTTCATGAAGTAGCTTCTGAGCACTGATCACGTGCCAAGTACTCTTCATCCCTTCCACCCTCCACACTCAAAGAAAACACGCCCAACGTTTCCTGAACTGCATAGTCCTTTATCCTTCTACATATGCTATTTCCTCTCCCTTAAATACTCTTTCCTGGTATCTCTACTCAGAAGAAAAACATATTTATTCTAAATTACTTTTCTCGGGTGACATTAATTCTCTCATAGTTTATCTAGCTTCTCCCTCTCCAGTCTAGCTAAATGAGTCTCTCCTATATATTTTGAAATCACTATCATTAGCAGCTTTAATGAGGAATGATTTACATAGCATCACCTGTATTAAGTCTACAATTCAGTGATTTTAGTATATCTACAGAATTATGCAAACATCACCATGCTCTAATTTTAGAACATTTCCATCACTAAATAAATAAACTTCATGCCCAGTTACAGTCCTTCCCCATTTCCACTTTCAGCCCTGGTCAACCACTAATCTACTTTCTACCTTCCTAAGATTTACCTTTTCTGGACATTTTACATAAATTTTCTTTTGTATCTGTCTCCTTTCATTGAGTATAATATCTTCTTTTGAGATTCATCTGCGTTGTAGCATCTTTCAATAGTTCATTCTTTTTATTAATTAACTGTTTTCCATTGCATTGATACACCAAATTTTCATTACCCATTTACCAGTTGATAGACATTTAGCTCAATTCAGCTTTCATCTCTGGTGAATGATGCTGCTATGAACATTCATGTACAATTCTTTGCAAGGACATGCATTTTCATTTCCCCAGGTAGATATCTAGGAGTGTTATTGCTGAGTCAGGTGGTATCCCATCTTTTTTTTTTTACTTCTGTCTTTCACTCATCCTATTTATGTCCCTTTTTATTGCTGTGATTTGTTTTTCTTTGTTTTTACATATCTATCTCCCCCTGTTGGGTTATGAGCATCATTACAGCAAGCAGCAAGGCTCAACAATTCCTTTAGCCTCAATAACAGCAGTAGCAGGCATAGTAGAGAATCATAAACTTGCTAAAAACTGATGAGCTATTTGGGATACAAAAAGAGATTCAGAGACTCTGAGTCTCTTCTGTATCCCAAACAGCTTTCAAGACTTTCTCCTAAACAAAGAGAACTATCTCTAGAATTCTAGTGCCAGCCATTAAGATAATGCATTGTCCATCTTCACCACATAGGGATGTATTAATTCATTCTGGGAAAGCACAAATACACCTATTATTTAATACTAGGAGCCAGTGCACGAATTCGTGCACTTTGGAAGGAACTGTGGGTCATGAGGCTGTAGTGGGCACAGGGGCGGGTCTTGGCCCATCCTCCGCGCCCCTGGTCCCCTGTCTGCCAGTAGCCCTCCCACCACCACCACTCTCACATGCTAACAGCACTGGCCCTGCTTGCACCTGCTGATGGCGTGGAGTGATTGGGGGCAGCGCAAGCAGTGGGTATGAGCGGCAGCTGCTGCCCTGATCACTCCTCAGGAACAGGGGGAGGTGAGAAGCCTTCAGGGGCAATCAGGGCCAGCAGCCACCACTCTCATCCACTAACAGTGCTGAGCAATCGGGACCAGCACCAGGTGCTGGCAGCGGGTGCGAGCTGTGGCTCTGACGCTGGCAGTGGGTGCAAGCAGGGCCATCGCTGGCAGCTGGTGCAAGAGGCGGCTGCCAGCCCTGATTGTCCCTCAGGAGCAGGGGAAGGTGGAGAAGCCCTGAGGGGTGATCAGGGCCGGCAGCCGCTGCTCGCACCCACTGACAGTGCTGAGCAATCAGGGCTGGCGCCGCATGCCAGCAGCAGGTACGAGTGGTGGCTCTGGCGCCAGCAGTGGATGCGAGTGCCAGGTGGAACTGCGGCATGTGGGAGCAAAGAATTTTCAGTATCCACCAGAGGCTCACCCCAATGACAGAGACCAATGCCCCGCCTTGGTCTGGCGCCCCGTGCTCACCTGCTCCACCATCCTGCTGCTGCCTATGCCCACCATGTTCCACACTCTGCCTCCCACTGCCAACGCCCGCCATGTTCTGTGTGCGCCCCCTGGTTGTCAGCGCACATCATAGCGACTGGTTGTTCAGCTATTCCACCATTTGGTCTATTTGCATATTAGCCTTTTATTATATAGGATTTCTGATTATGAAACTATGCAATAATTCTTATTTCTATACTTTTGGCACTATCTAGACCAGGGCAGACTGTCTAAAAAAAGTAAAAAGGTTGTGTTATATTTTGGATGAGAGTACTGTGCCAGGGGTCTGCAAGACCACCCTCAAGCTTGAAAATTCACTAGGAGGGGTCACAGGACTCAGAAGCTGGTATATGAATGGTCATGGTTTGTTACAGGGAAAGGATACAGATAAAATCAGCAAGGAGAAAAGGTACATGAGGCCAAGTCTTGGAGAAGCTGGACACAAGCTTCCAACTGTTGTCCCCCAGTAGTCACACAAGGATGCACTTAATTCTCCCAGCAATGATTCATGACAACACATGTGAAGTGTTGCCCAACCAGGACACTCACCCTGAGTCCAGGGTTTTTATTGGGGGTTAGTCAGTCATTTAAGCAGGTGTCACCTGTATGACTAGCTCAACTCCTCAAACTCCAGCCCCCCCCCAAAAGCAAAAACAGGTATTCACCAAAAATCACATTGTTAACATAAACTCTTTGATCAAACTGGTACAGCATACCTCATGGCCTCAGATACTCACCAGAAGACATTTAAGGGTTCAGAGCGCAGCTGCCATAGACCGACCAAGGCCCAATCCTAAAACCAGGCATTTCTTGGGAATGAGCAGTATTTGAGCAACTCAGATCCCTTGAGTTAACCCTTTACTGCACAGGTACTATGATTACTCTAGTGTCCAATTTTAAGTTTCAAGTTTCTAGAATTCTATTCAATTCAGGCATTATACAGGACAAGTATCTCAGAAATACATCTGATGCTAGCCACATAGTATATGTACTATCAACCAAAGTCCTCCAAGGTAGACACCAAACCCAGAAACTTGCTAGTCTCACATCTGTTCCACAGCTGGGGACAATCATACATTCTGCAGCTTTCCTGATAAAAATGCAGTACTAGACCTTTTCCTCTTCCTGGGGGAGAGTCTAGATGCGATCCCAGCTGACCATATGTGTATCTACCAGGGTCTTCTTCAACTGGCCCTGTCCATTGTTTGCCTTTTTGTGCCCTTCATGGTTAATACCATCAGTGAAAATATTAAAGTTTTAAAAGGTGGGAAAGAGTGAGGACTAAATCAACATTCTATTCAGAGACACTTTGTACTGGAACTCTAAGAAATAAGGTCACTATCCCCTTCATAGGCCGCAGAATTTGCTAGGACTGTAACTTGGGAGTTTGTCTACATTCACTGCTCTTTGTAAAAAGCAGATTAATAAAACTGAACCCTTGATATGCAAGGCAAATAAAAAGGCAAGCAGGAAGTGCTTCCTGCTGGTGTAACTGATAGAACTACCAATCTATTTCAGGGCTTCACGTTTGGAATCTGCCTTTGTCCTACCCCTTCCTTGCTTCCCTCCCTCCTTCTATCTCTTTCCTTCTTCCCTGTGTCCCATTGCTCACTCTTTCTCTTTTCCTTCCGTCCATTCTTTCTATTCTTTAATAAATGTTTACTGAGCTCTAATCTGTTTTACGAATGTACTATGCTTTAAGAATCAATGATAAATGAGTCCGACATGGTCAATGCCTTCATGAAACACAGTTTAGCAGAAATGGGCCTTCTAAAGCATAAAGGCTTCAAAGGCCAGTTGCTTTTTATATCCAAACACCTGCTTCACCCTTCAGGCTTATCAATCACCACCACTTCCTTCTTAGTGCTCAGCACCTCAAGTCATCCTTAGTAAGAATTCTACGTACTTGCAGAGCCTCACACATGTACTTTCTGGCTCTGAACTTTGCATGTGCTGCATCCTCTGTTGAAATCCCCTTTCACCGAGACCCTTGCCCTTAACCTACTTTCTTCTATTAATCCTTCAGGTTTCCTCTTAGCACTAACTCGGGGAAGCCTTCTCTGATTGTGTCCTAAGACCAGTGCGACTTCTGAAATGCGCCTGTGCTGACATGTGGACGCCACAGGCATTGCAGCTATCACTTCAGGCTCCATGGGCAAGCTACACAGACAAACCTTTCCTCTGACACAGAGGTACACACACAGGAAGCCCTGCCTTTGAATTCTTCTAATTGTAGAATACACTTGAGTGATTCCTGAAGCAAACAACTGCTGTTCTCTCAGGAATGAGAATGAAAATGCAAAACAAACAAAGAAGTAACCATCTCTGACTCGAGGAAACAAACACAGAGATTTCCCTTTTTATAGTCCCTTCCGCCCATTCTTCCTTCACTCAACACTCAACAATTGTTTAACTCGATAGTGTCCCCATATTCACAGGTTCTCTTTTCAGGGAGTCTCATGCAGTCTTCTGGGTGGCCACAGTATTCGTTTTCTAGGTTGCTGCAGTAACAAATTACAATAGTATAGTGGTTTAAAACAACACAAGTTTATTTTCTTACATTTATGGAGGTATTCCCCATTTCAGAATGGGAATTCTGAAAACCAAGGTATTCCTGCTGGAGGTTCTAGGGGAAATTCATTTGCACACCTTTTCCAAAATATCTCTCTCTCTCTCTCTCTCTCTCTCTCTCTCTCATTACACTGGGCCTACTCAGATAATTCAGAATAATCTCCCTATCTCAAGATGCTTAACATTATGACATCTTCCAAGTCTTTTTCATTATGTAAGATAACATATCCATACATTCTTGAGATTAAGACATGGAATGTGAGTCTGTCTGCCACAGCCATAACTGATTTCTTCTGTGGCCATTACAGGCATTCTTTCTACTTTGTCCCATAAGGGGCTTCAAACCACTCTACTCTGCTCCCTCACTGAATTGAGCAATAATGTGAATTGGCCTTGGTATGACCTTAGTGTGCTGGTTTGGGGAGTTTTGTTTCTTGTTGTTACTGCTTTTCCCTACCTCACTGGCCTTGTTACTAATATCATTGCATATCACCAACCTATTTGCTATCCCCACTAGGAGGCCTGGCACCAGGTTACCACATATATTGCTTGAGTTTTGAAACTATTATATTAGGCTACTAGGCAGAGCTGCCTTATTCTATAAATCTCTTGGGAACACTAATCGTATTAAAATACTTTATCCTCCATTTGTAATCTAGGGAGTCATGTTTAATTTTTAATCCTGGTCATTCCATGGATATGCTGCGTGACTTTTGGCAAGTGAATCACCCTTCCTGTGGCTTTAGTTCTTCCTCATCTGCAAATAGATTATAATCTTCCTTGTAAATTTCTCATAGAAATAGAGTAAGATAATACTTGGAACCCACTTGCCGGCTATATAGTAAAGACCAAATGAATATTATATATATTATTGTTATACTGGAAACTCGTTGCAAGAAGACTCACGCCATCGCCCA
>NW_005871313.1:439634-494399 GCF_000147115.1 Myotis lucifugus | reverse complement strand
AGCTCCCCCCTATCAGGCACAGAGCATGGCTGCATCAGGGGGTTGGGGCACCTTCCCCTGTCACAAACAGAGCAGGGCGGATAGGGAGGTTGTGGCCCCGCCCCCTGTCACACACAGAGCCGCAGGGCGATCAGGGGGTTTGGGCGCTGCCCCCTGTCATGCTGATCCTGGTGCCGGGAGGCATATTACCATTTTACTATATAGCATAGAGGCCTGGTGCATGGGTGGGGGCTGGCTGGTTTGCCCTGAAGGGTGTCCTGGATCAGGGTGGGGCACCCAATGGGGTGCCTGGCCAGCCTGGATAAGGGGATGATGGCTGTTTGCAGCTGGTCACACACCCTTCAGGGTGGGGGTCCCCATGGGGTGCCTGGCCAGTCAGGGTGAGGGGCTGAGGGCCGTTTTCAGGCTGGTGGGTGACTGAAGCTCCCAACCTCTTCTTTTTTCCTTTTTTTTTTTTTTTTTAATTCCAGGCCAGCTTTAGCTCTGAGGCTCGTCTCCAGCTCTGAGACCTCCGCTGCTGAAAGCAGGGATCTGGCCTTTGTTTACCTTCTGTATTTGAAACTTTGTTGCGACTCCAGCTCTGAGATCCTGGCTGACTGAAAACAGGTTTCTGGGGTTTTGTTTAGCTTCTATATTTGTTACAATGTTGCTTAGAGTGCAGCTGAGAGGCCGGCAAGGCAGGCGGGGAACCTGGCTTCCTCCGTCACTGAAGCAAGCAAGCCACCCTGTTCGCTTCAAGCTGCCTGGCTGCCGGCCACCATCTTGGCTGGCAGTTAATTTGCATATCGCCCTGATTAGCCAATGGGAAGGGTAGCGGAGGTACAGCTAATTACCATGTTTCTCTTTTATTAGATAGGATTGATAAGCATGATACACACATGAAATAAATATGAGAGCTTAGGCTGGGAAAGTGAGGTAAGATTAGGTTATAAAAGGCTTTGAATGACCAGATAAAAAGGTAGTGTGGCACTTGTAATAAAATTTTAATCTTTTCTCAGACAGCCCTCAACCCTAGATCTTAAGAACCTTACTCTTAAAGAGTTCTTCCTCTTCTTTACCTCAAACTGTTTCTCAGACCTCACTTTAAACTAGAAGTTTTTCATGAACAGTTAGAAGATGGGCAGCTATCTCCCCTACTCTCTCTGAAACCACAATCCATATATACCTGCTTTTTCTCAATACAATCTACTGGATGCCCTGGTAGTTCCCATCCCTGAGTAACTCCAGCCAAGTTCGACCTAAACATGTTCTTAGTTTTCAAAATAACTTTAAGCTCCTAGCTCTCTAGTAGCCTCCTATCCTGAAGAATGTGTCAATTAAATGCACACTTAGGTAGTAGCACTATTTATTTATGCATGTATGCATGTGTAATCAAATGTTAAACTAATAAACTACTCCCCAACCCCTATCCCTTCCTAACACAAACCCCAATTCCAAAGATTTTAAAGCTAGAAGAATAAAGGTAGGACTTTCACAGGGCATTGGTGTCATATTTGTGCCCTTCTCACAGCTTTAAGCTCAAATACAATCAGTTTGCAAGTGAAAACAAGATTTTAGCAAATGCCAACTCATCTTGGCATCTGAAAAATCAAGCTGTGTTCTGATGTTTGCTCCATAAATTGGAACCAACAATAAAGATTCTGGAATCAGGGCTTAAGTGGCAATTTTGTTGATGATGCATGACGCAGAACAGAAGACATTTTATTCGGCCACACGGCGCCATCTCTGCAAGGCTAGCAGCAGTGAGGAATTTTCTGTGTAGGATGTTCGCTAAGGTTTGCAGAGGCCACCAATTATAGACTTTTTGAGCCAAGGAGATGTTTTTCAAGCTATTTAGACACTTTAATCCCAAATGGCCAGAATTCCAGGGGTCATCAAGGACAACATGATCTTCAACAAAGGTAATAATTCCTCTCCCCCTTTCCAAATTACACAGATAATTTGTATGAGATCAAATCAGAGGCAATTACCCTGATAAGCTTGGGGGAAAGAGGTTACTTTATCATTGTCAAATGAGCAATCTGAACTAGAGAGACACCGCACAAATTGCCCATGGTCTCGTAGGTAGCCACAGAACTGAGACTAGGACTCCTGATTCCTGATCCATTTATTTCTTTACTAGCTACAGGGCCCCTGCCCTCAAATGTAATTATTTATTTCTCATTTTTTAAGGGCTATAACCTGAACCAGCTCCTCTGCTTGACCCCGTGTTCCTTCTTTCCACCGCCAGACTTCCCTAAAGATACCATACTCATACCATTATGTCTTCAATCCATTGATGAGTCCTATAATCTGATTTCCACAGTTTCCCACCTTTGCTAAAATTTGTCACCAAATAGATTCTTTTTGACAATTCAATGAATATGTACCATTGCTGTAATATAGAACTACAAACCAGAAAAATAGAATTTACTGTGATATTTTCCCCACCCAAAAAAAACATGCATGGTTCCCTAGAGATGCAAAACCTTTGTTTATTATTATTTTTAGTGACTCCTACCTCTACTCTCTCCTTTTCTAAATAATAATAATAATAATAATAATACCAGTGGAAAGCCATGGACAAAACTAGAACTTAATTTAGAATTAAAAGCTGATATTGGAGAAATGGGAGACTTACCTGGGCACCTTACCTCGGCTAACCTGAATACCATCACAACTAAATATACAATTTTCCAGTGGTAGAGAGCAACTTTTAGCCACCATCCCAATTTAGCACCTAAATTGAGGAGCTCTGCTGCTATCTTGTGCTATATCAGTTACATCAAGCTTCTTCCCGCAGCATACCTGCCACCTGCCACTGAAAAGACTCTTTTCCAGGACTTACTTTCCCAGCCTATCAAGCTTCTGAGGGCACTATTATCTATGAATTTGCTAAATGCTTTAAAGACATTGAATTGCCTCTCACCAAAGGACACCAGGTCACAATGAAAGTAAGGAGGCAATGGGACGATACCATTCAAATAACTGGAATTATTAGGTAGCCTATATGAAAAAAAAAAAACCTGCTTTTTGCTTGCTTTACTAAAAAGTAGAAAGACCTGTTTAAAACTGTACTTGAATAATAGCTATTTGATATCAACCTGTGAGTTGCTGTGTAATATTAAAGGCACATACCTTGAACCAGAGACCCATAAATGATGTTCCTTCTTCCATAGCCAAATTATATAAGTCTTAAAATCAATCACTTTCAAATTTTATTTCCCATACCAATATCTCTGGACTCTGCTTGCCTGTAGTTTTTAGTCCCAAAAGAATGATGTATCCCATTAGGTACACAATCATGCTTAGACTAAATTGCATTTGAGCTCACCATGTGGCCACTTTTAGTTTCTCTAGCTTTTCCCAATGGATGAAACCAGTGTTGACCAAATTGTTGACACTACATCTAAAGAGGTAACTGGCTTATCCTTATTCTGTGCCTGCAAGGAGTAGAGGTAAAGCCCTGGAACTTAGACACTCCCTGACAAACTCTTTGTGTCATCACATCCAATGAAGCAGGTTAATGGAAAAATGACCTCAATTTCATGTTGGCAAGACGACCAAGGATTCAGATCCCAACAAAGTGAAGATTAGGTCTCCTGAAGTAAAATCCCTGTCCAGCTGAGGTGTTGCCTGAAGGTTAAAGGAATGCAGAATGTGTGTGGCATTGAAATACACTGATCCCCACACTCTACTTTGTTTTAAACACAAAAATAATTAAGGAAGCTTTACTAGCTTAAACTTCTCTTTTTCCACTGTTATATTTTGGCTGTATTACTGGTATTGGTAGCTATCATTTAGTTTACAGGTTGTGAAATAGTGAGCAGTACTAGTTAAATGGGAATATGATAGGTCCAAAGGAAGAATTTGCATCACCTGGAGTTTGTGGGTAATGAGGACAGGAGTTTGTGGGTAACAAAGGTCTCTGAAGGACCTTCATGATATTACAACCATTGAATGCAGGGCTTTATGTGATTTTGAGTTTCTTACTATGGACAAGGTAAATGCATTAACGTTGTATGCATGATTGTTGGATCATGTGAGATGACAGCATCTACAGAACTATTAGAAAGAAAGGCGGTTTGGAATAATTTTTAACCACTTTAATTTACACATTGTCTATTTCAATCCTCCCTAGACAACCTATGTGGTCCAACCAAATTAAACATCTTTTTGGAAGAAGGTATTAAAATGCTTATTTATTGGGTATATGAGACAGAAAGGGAAAAAAAATTGAAAAGTCACCAGTTGCACTTAATCCCAAACCCTTGATCCCAAGGCAGACTTTCCTGTTCCGGGTATTTTCACTCAGGATGCAGCCCGTAACATATTGGTGGCAATAACCCTCTAGAACCAAGACTTGACTATTGATTGGATTCCATTACCAATTGCATTTCTTGTTCTTATGAAGAAAATGGAATGGGATCCAATGGGTCTTAAAGCACCATCTCAAGATGTGCCATGCAGCAACCATACCTGGCTGAGCCTCAGCCTTCCCTAAATGTGCCCCTATCCCTCCCTCAGTCCTGACCTTTAGAACAAAGCTAACTTCTCTCCCCTATTGTCCCTTTCCTCCAAAGTGGAAGGTTTCTTCTTTAATTGGCTCAACTACTTTATCCTACCCAAACTTGGCAGCATTAGAAATCAAAACATTTCTCTGACCAGATCATGCTAAGCAGTTCACAATCATCTTTTATCCATTGCATATTTTAAATAAGAACATTAGCATAGGCCAGTGATGGCGAACCTTTTGAGCTCGGCGTGGCAGCATTTTGAAAAACCCTAACTTAACTCTGGTGCCGTGTCACATATAGAAATTTTTTGATATTTGCAACCATAGTAAAACAAAGACTTATATTTTTGATATTTATTTTATATATTTAAATGCCATTTAACAAAGAAAAATCAACCAAAAAAAATGAGTTTGCATGTCACCTCTGACACGCATGTCATAGGTTCGCCATCACTGGCATAGGCCATGCATCTCTTCTTCAAAGAGATATAGGTAAGAAACATAATAGCATTCCTTAAATAGACCCCACAATAGAGAGTCTAATACTGCATTTACCATTCCTTCTGTTGTAAATGTTTCCCTTCGCCGACTCTGTCCACACCTTTGGGAACCCCTGGACCGCTGGGGCTGGACCCCGGCACCTTCCTATAACCAAGGCTAGATAATCATGAACAAGCTTTAAGAAATAAGCGTATAAGTGGATGGAAGCCAAAAGCTGTAGTGTACTCACCAGGCCCAGATGCCTCTTCTAGCTGCAACTGCACTGCCCAGGCTTCCTTTTCTGTGAGGCAGGTATTGCCTCTGTAGACCACAAATGGCCAAATGACAAAAAGGTAGGTAATCCATAGGCTGATTAGAGAAGTATTTCATAGCTTGCTCCCAAAGATAAGTTGAGGCACCTCGTTGTCCATTCATGGGAAATGGAACTGGAAAAAACGAAGCATTTGCTGGTTTAGAAGAAATAGAGAGATCAAGAAGCATTTGGAGCACAGCTGAGCCCTATAATGTCTGAGCATTAGGACAGACTCAAGATTCTCAAACTTCTGCTGCCAATGTCCCATAATTTATACACAGAACAACATCTGATTTAGGTACAAAACAACACAATGAGTTCTTGGACCATTAGAATTCTGGATCTTATTTTGCCAAATTCTCGTGTTCCTCATCTGTGTGTACCTCTATTTGAGAAATCTTGAATTGAATTACTATATAGTCTATGCACTAAATAAGCTTAACTAAACAGATGTGTTAAAAATTCAATTCAGTTCAACACATTTATTAAGAACTTCCTAGGTTCCGAGCTGTGTCCTAGATACTGGAGATAAAATGATGAAAAGTTCAATGAAAGCCTCAGCTTCTAAATTTCTTACTGTCCCAGTATGTGAGAAAGAAAATTTATACTTTGTATTATCTTTTATGTTTCAGACACTGTGCTAGGACTATACTATAGATAGTTAAGTTATCTTCACATAAACTCCAGGGGGGAAAAAAGCTTTATTCTCACTTAACATATTGGGAAAAAGCAGTCTGAGAAGTTAATTAACTTGCCTAAGAACACAAAGCTGGTAACAAATAAAAAGAAAGTATACAAGTAGTTCTCATTTCAAATTCAAGCTACCCACACTACTCCTTGCTGCCTACCTCATACTAACAATTGTTTAATATATGTTCTATGTATATGAGTGACCTAATTTCATCCTCATGGGAAATCATACAAAGTTAGTATTACATTACTATTCCTATTTTACAGATAAGGAAACAAAATAATACTTCAGAGGCTATAATACAAAT
Source organism: Myotis lucifugus (assembly GCF_000147115.1). Lineage (NCBI taxonomy): Eukaryota > Metazoa > Chordata > Mammalia > Chiroptera > Vespertilionidae > Myotis > Myotis lucifugus. The sequence continues at coordinate 488,113 of NW_005871313.1, read as the reverse complement.
GGCAAAGTGATGTATTTGGTGCAGTTATGGCCCAAACTGAAGCCTGCACCTGTTTGAGGGGAATTGGGAGATGAGGTGACAAGGGGGCAGGGAGGTATCTTGACTATCTTGTTTCTCTTCTCAAAATGTTTCATCTGTACTTATTTGTACCTAATTTAATAAAAAATCCTTTTAAGTTAGGACCCATGTCTTAAAATTCTGACATATTCTATAATCTGTAACCTGTCATTAAATTGAATTGCAATTCAGAATAGACAGAAGCTTTATCTGAGGAAGGACACTCTAGTACACTTATCCTAGGCAGAAGCCTAGTATACTTGTATGCGAGTTCCTATTGACTTTATTGTAATTGTTTTAGGAGATGGCAATCTAGACATTTTCATATGTTTGTTTAATATCTATTTCTTGCTTCATGTATTTCAAATTGAAGGAGTGAATGGAACTTGTATTTGAAAACATATATTTAATTATCTGGATTTGAAGCCCCATGTATTCAATTACATTTGCCACTATTCATTCTATAGTTGAGAGAATTTTGTCTACCAAATTATTAAATAACAATATTTGCTTTCCATTATTACAAATCAATGGCATATATAACTCTCAAATGGTACTTCTAATTGAGATGACATACCCAGAGAGATCACACACACATATACACTCATGCACACACATGTGCGTACACACACACACACACACACACACATACTCCTTTTAATAATTCAATGGTCCTTAGATAATTTCAACCCACAGGTTTAGAGTTATGAGTTTAGCTGAAAGATCACAAAACCTAGAGAAACTTGGCTTCTGGAATGACCTTGATCAAGGGACTTGCTTTCTGAGTCTCACAGATCTTTCATCTACAAAGGAAATATTGGACTGAACACCTCTATGTCAGATTTTGCACCACACAATTGCACAACCCCAGGAGTGACATTCATATATATTATAATGTAAACATTGCTCCTAGAAGCTATACAACACAACAGATCTTAGGAAACTTCAGCCCCAATAGGCTCTGTTCTAGATGGACAATGGCAGATTTTAATCATGTGTTCTTAAAAGTGTCAGCCATCTCATGCGCTCTTAGTCTTCCATAGCCAACTTGGCAACTTTAGAATCATTAGGAAGGCCTCTAGTTCTGCTCTTAGACTGATACCTTTTTTATGACCATCCCAACATTTTACTTATACTTTCCCATTCCTACTTCGACAACATTCTTTACGGGCAAAATGAACAGGTCTGTTGGAGTCTCCTGGGGACCTCCCTAATGTTAATCAAATGTCATTAAGGGTTTGTTAAAAGCTCTGAGGCCTTCTTCCAAAGTCAAATGCACACTTTCACTCTGAACCACATCTGGCCCTGTGTCAGGTCCAGAGGCAACAATCATGGAGATGAGAGGTGATAATGGCACATTAGCTAATCTCTTCCCTTGCCCTGACTAGAGAAACAATGACACTGGAAAGGAACTACTGCCCTCTTAATTCTCCTTGTGGCTCTCACCATTAAAGTCTCTAGAATGTATCTCTCATTTCCCTTTAAAAACAATATCTTAAACACAAATTCTGAACATTCACAAAAAGCACTTGGGAAAAATGGAGTATGAGAAGAAGGCAAAGAAGAAAAAGAAATGGGAAGAAAAGAAGGGAAGAAATGCAATGTTTTGGGCATTTTGATAGACAATTATACTTGCGTCTTTTAACTTATATAGTGTTATTTTTTTCTTTATTGATTAAGGTATTACATATGTGTCCTTATTCCCCCATTGCCTCCCCACCCCAACTCCCACTCATTCCCTCATCCCCCTGGTGTCTGTACCCATTGGTTAGGCTTATATGCATGCACACAAGTCCTTTGGTTGATCTTTCCCCCTTAACCCCACCCTCCCCTATCTTCCCTCTGAGGTTTGACGGTCTGATTGATGCTTCTCTGCCTCTGGATCTGTTTCTGTTCATCAGTTTATGTTGTTCATTATATTCCACAAATGAGTGAGATCATGTGATATTTATCTTTCTCTGACTCTCTTATTTCACTTAGCATAATGCTCTCCAGTTCCATCCATGTGCTTGCAAATGGTAATAATTCCTTCTTTTTTACTGCAGCGTAGTATTCCATTGTGTAGACGTACCACTATTTTTTAATCCACCCATCTGCTGTTTCCAAATTTTAGCTATGGTAAATTGTGCTGCTATGAACATAGGGGTGCATATATCCTTTCTGATTGGTGTTTCTAGTTTCTTGGGATATATTCCTAGAAGTGGGATCACTGGGTCAAGTGGGAGTGCCATTTTCAGTTTTTTGAGGAAACTCTATACTGTTCTCCATAGTGGCTGCACCAGTCTTCATTCCCACCAGCAGTACATGAGGGTTCCTTTTTCTCTGCATCCTCGCCAGCACTTGTCATTTGTTGATTTATGATAATAGCCATTCTCAAAGGTGTGAGATGGTACCACGTTATCAATTTGATTTGCATCTCTCGGATGATTAGAGACTTTGAGCATGTTTTCATATGTCTCATAAACAAATTAAGAGAGAAAAATCACATAGTCACATTAATTGATGCAGAAAAAGCATTTGACAAAATCCAACACCCTTTATTGATAAAAACCCTCAGCAAAATGGGAATAGAGGGACCATACCTCAACATAATAAAAGCCTTATATGACAAACCTACAGCCAACATCATACTCAATGGGCAAAAACTAAAACCATTTCACCTAAGAATGGGAATGAGACAGGGATGCCCAGTTTCACCACTCCTGTTCGACATTGTACTAGAAACGCTAGCCATAACAATTAGACAAAAAGAAGAAATAAAAGGTATCCAAATTGGAAAAAAAATGATGTAAAACTGTCATTATTCGTAGATGACATGATACTGTACATAGAAAACTCTAAAGACTCCATCAAAAAATTATTAGACTTAATAAATGAATTTGGCAATGTAGCAGGATACAAAATTAATGCCAATAAATCTATGGCATTTTTATACAACAATAGTGACCTTACAGAAAGAGATATTATAGTGCTATTTTTCATTTGAAAATATGATATTCCATGATCGGAAAGGTTCAAACATGTGCAAAGAGTCACACAGTTTTGACATATTTCACAAGGTATCCATGCCCTAGATCCCAAGGTCTAGTATAGAGAGAAAGGGATATCAAGCATGCTTACTATAAAAATGTTTATAGATTTTTTTAAAAAATGTTTGCATAGTGTTAGGCAAAAGTAGGTTTACATTTGTTTGTATGAAAATAGACATGCAGGTAATGATTATTACAATAGCTTTATTAACTCTGTTTCATGTACTCACAACTATAAACCTACTTTTATCATATTTTGTATTTACTTCTTTGCATTGCATTGACCAAACCCCATCTTTTTACAAATGATAGGGGGTATAACAAGAACTCTGGTCTCTTTAAGTACTAGCAATGTGACTTGTGATTTTTGTAGAGTATGAAATAATCCTTGGAGTAAGAGAGTCTTGGACCCAAATTCTAGCTCCAGTATTTACCGCAACTGTTTAATTTTGAGCAAGTTTCTTGGTTTTTCTCTATGGATTTTGTTAACTAGGAACAATAAGAAAACTCACCATAGCACTCACTAAATTTGGAGGAGTTTACAAAGATGAGTACAGCTATATATATGATGTCTGGCACATAGGCTATGTTTCAGTGAGAAATTTGGGGGCCAGAAACAGAAACTGACATATATTCATGGATTGTAAAAATGTCATTGACATTCTCATGGGCTCTGGAGAACAGGAAAACAAAATATAATGGCCTCATGGACACTGGGACTAAAGAGGCAGCCTCTTCTCTCCATCTCTCAGAGGACTCCTCTCCACTCCTCTCCATGCAGACCACCCAATTCTTCACTCTCTGTTAAATAGATTCCTCCATTTGTTCATTTATCCATGTCCCATCCTGGCCACCGAGGTCATTATATCACAGCTTTCAGTTCCAGTGCCAACCATTAATCCACCACAGTACCTATGTCTGTCGTTGGTGAAATTCACAAGATAGATAGTCTGACCAGGCGATCTATTGGTGGCCTTCGATCACAGTCTCATTCCGAGTCCAACTAAAGGTTGGGAAGACATGAGAGCCAGGATGCATCACTAGAAAGCTCAGGTATTATGGTCAGACCAATCTGGGTTTGAATCCACATTCCTCTAGTTATTTATGCACTGTATGAGCAAACAGCTTAACCTCCATGAGACTCTACCCTGAAAATGGGGACAAAATAGTATTTTCTTCATAAGGGTGTTATAAGAAATAAAGGAAAGACAGGTAAATCATGGACTTATTAAGTATTCAAAGCTGTTGGCCTATAATAGTGGCACTTCTAGGGTTGTGAGAGGGAAGTTTCTCTCCTTTATCTTTCTTTCTTTACCTACCTAATCCCTAGTCATCTTTCAGTTCTCAGCTCAGCTCCTTCCTGTAATGCACTATCCAATATGCTTTAGGCTAGTTTAAGTTTTTCTTCCTTCACTCATGTTTAACATTATGAAATGCATTTCTCACTGTACTAAAATCACCTTTTTTTCTAATTGCATTTAATTTTAACCTTTATTGAGGTAAAATTGATAAATAAAATTGTAATATATTTAGAATGTACAATGTGATGATTTCATATACATATAGATTGTGAAAGGATTTCTCTGATTGAATTAACACACCCATCACCTCACAAGATTTGCCTATTTTCTGTATGTGTGTATATGTGTGTGTGTGAGAGAGAAAGAGAGATGGAGAGGGAGAGAAAGAAAGAAAACATTTAGGATCTGCTCCTTTAGGAAATTTTAATCATACAATGCAGTTAAATCATTTTTTAGTGTCTATATTCACAACTAACATAGGAGATGCCTTAGGGAAGGGAATGAGTCATAGAAACCATTCTATCACCAGAAGACCGGACAGTGCTACATGTAGTAGTGTCCAATCAGTACTTGTTAGAAAAATAAATTACTGAACAAATATCATGAAACACAACCTCACCTCAGACATGAGGTACATTTAGAAATGTGGTTTTGTAAGGAAGTCAGAAGCAAGCTCCATCTAAATGTCACTAATTAATACATTCAGGATGACATTAAATGTGCCCTTTTCTATTCAAGAGTGTTTCTGATTAACTATGTGACTTCGGCTGAGAGTCACCAAGCAGAGAAGCAACAGCTAATAGTAGGTTTGGAAACCATATCAAAACCTACTATAGGCTTCTGCTGTACCTTCCTTTCCTAGAGCAGCCAAGATTCCCACAAAGGAAACGAACTCACAGGTTTATACTCATGGTTATCAGCAACTTCCAACCCACCCCACTCCTTCAAGGCTCAGTGGTGTCACTGTCATTGCTCCTTTCCTTATGCAGACAAGCTGCTCACCTATCATCACTTCTACCCTTGTAAGACTCAGAGTTCATCAAGTTTCCACTTATAGGCCCTGTGCTGAGCACTTAAGATACCAGAAAAAGCAACAGACTCACTCTCTTCTACAGCATTTTTCCATTTGTAAAAGAAAAAACAAAACAACTCTCCTTGAAGACCAGCAAAAGAGACCATGACTTTGGAGTGGCAGTCCTCTTATAAATATTTAGTATCATATTTGTTCAATGTGAGTGTGAGAGAGTTTCTGGAGATAAGTGAGTAGAATGGATCATTGGCTTTTACTCAAACTTATACTTTTCCCCAATCATTTTGTCTCAGGCTGTAAAAACTGTGGCAAAATAAATGGCCAGGGTATTGACCAAACACAATGAACAGCTAATATATTTCCTAACTAGCATGCATAGAGCTATGACATGCCGTGCACATGGGCCATAATGTTGCTTTATTAAATGCATCCGCCACTGATGTGGATTGCAGAGCAAGCCCTGTCTCCACTCCCAGGATTAGTGAGAAGCAACAGCCCTGGCACAAGTTCTGACTTTCTTAAACATGTGCAGGTTCAGTGTGAACTGCTCTGACTGGTATTTTTATCTTTTCTCAAACGGATTTAATAGACTGGTTATGTAATTACCGAAACATTGGATGAAAATACATGAAAAGAGCTCTGCAGTCTTTTCTATGACAAACATTTATTGTTGGTGTTTCAGAAGTCTTGTCTCTGCAGAATTCAGGTCACACTGCAGGCATTATCTAATTCAACCTGCCAGAGTTCAGGGAGATACCAGGTAAATACAGTTCCTTTCTGTTTTACCTCTTGAAAAACTGAGGCATAAAACCTTGCTTGGGATATATCTGAGTCAGTAATGCAACAAATATGAAATCATAGAAACCCTGGAACCCTAACCAGAGAATTCAACCAGAATGCCTCAAGTAAAATTGCTACCAGTATTCTAACTGTTGCAACATTACAATACAGAGGCCACGCTCTCCTCACACCATGCAGATGCAGCTCCCTTATTTAGGAAATACATAGCAAGGTTTCAGAAACTCTTCTAAGTAGGTTGGGAATTAGCTCTAGGGCTAAGGCAATGTCTTAAGGGACAGCATTGCAGCAATGGTATAATGCAGTGTTTCCCAGAGTGTTTTCTAAAAAAAAAAAAAAAAAAATGCCAAATGAAGCTCCATGAGAAAGGTCAAATAATAAGAACTGCCACCCAAATACATGTATATTGCATCGCCTTTAGAAACTTTATTCTAGCAAACAAAGGGCTTTGAGAAATCTTGCAGTACAAAAACATACAAAAAAGATACTTAATGAATGTTTTGGGGTTCTTTTATTGGAAGCAACAGAAATTGGGCTCTGATTAACTTCACCACAGGAATGTGCTGGAAGGAGTCCTCTGGAAAGACAGAGGCTAGTCAAGACAGATTTGGGCATCCTCACAGGAACTCATGGCTTTTCCTTAGGTCATGTCGATCAGATACCATGGTTCCAGCTTTCTTGTCTTCCCTTCCTCTATTTATCTTCCCTCTACTTGAAGAGGGAGTTTGGCTGGCTAGGCTGGGAATCAAAGGCAAAAGGAGTGGCACTGAATTAGAGTTTGACCTTGAGCAAATTACTAAATGAAGTGATTACTATGCATGAGGAACAAAATTATTTCAGTGATTGTTTGTAGCTGTGAAATTATAATCTAAATAAAATGTTAGGCCTTTTATATTTCATGGTGATCTTAAGAAAGTTCCGGAATGTTTCTTCGGTTATTTTCCCAAATCTCTTTCTAAACTGTGATGCACTATGAGGCTCAAGACGGTTTAGTGTTATTTTCCTCTGTAATGTTCTTCTTTGTGAAACCTTCAATGTGGTCAAAATAAAGCAAAGAGCAACTTGACTTCTAAAATGGAAACTTTCCTGGAAAATTCATCTGGCTGTAAAAGCCAATAACAAAAAGCAGGTAGGAAAAGAAGATGGAATCCTATGTTAAATTTGGATTCCAGCTCCCAAACGAAATGGTTCCATCAGCAGGCCATGCCCTAGCATTTGTTTTCTGTCACACACAGTGAAAGGATTAGCTGCTCTTGGGGCCATTTTAGGCTTAATTTTTCCTAAAATGGTTACAGAGAAAGAGTATAGCGGGCAGGAAACAGGAAGAGCTCCCTCCCCACCCTCTTTTTCCTCTTCTACCCAAAGGAAAGGGATACTGGTCAGGTTGCTAGTTACCAGTTGGGAGGCATTTACGAATGATAGAACACTGTGCATTAAAATCTCTATATATAAAGAGGTAATATTCAAATTAGTTGGGATGCCGTAACAGTCACAACGGGCACAGGAAAAGGTCGCACACGCAGATGGGCGGGAGGGGACTGCTTGCGCTGTGAGGCAAGTCACAGATGGCGCGGCCCCGGAGTGGAAGCTGGGGGGCGTGCCCAAGTCACCACTGCTGCTCAGCCCCAGCAGCCCCAGAGCAGATGCAGGGGGCTGTGCCCAAACTGCCACCTCTGCCCGGCCTCAGCAACCTCAGAGTGGAGGCAGGGGGGTGTGCCCAAGCTGCCATCGCTGCCTGGCCCCAGCAGGCCCACCTCTGCACGTGAGCTGCAGAGGAAACACCTTTTCTGACTGCTCATTGGCACACCACTGGCAGCGTTCTTGATAACTTGGGTAATAAGAATCCAAGAAGGTGATCTAGGGTTTTTCCACCTCACTCCTGGAGGAAAAAACGAAGGTCCGCTGCTGGAGGGGCTAAGAAATGTCATATCCTGCCCTAGCCAATTTGGCTCAGTGGATAGAGCCTCGGCCTGCAGACCACGGGGTCCCGGTTCAATTCTGGTCAAGGGCATGTACCTAGGTTGCAGGCTCCTCCCTGGCCAGGGCCCGGGTCAGGGCTCACGCAGGAGGCAACCAATCGAAGTGTCCCTCTCACATTGATGTTTCTCTCTGTCTTTCCTTCTCTCTTCCACGCTCTCTAAAAATCAATGGAAAAATATCCTCAGGTGAGGATAAAAAAAAAACAAGAAAAAAGAAATGTCATATCCTATTCAGCTGTAGCATTACAGTCCTGCCATAGCTATGGTTCAGAGATGTATCCTTGGCACAAAAGCCTCAGGGCAGCCTCACAAAGGGAATCTTGAAAATGCCTAAAGAAAGTTGTCATTTTTTTGTGGTGAAGGGACTGGAGTCCATGTTGATGAAAACACCTTGGCGGCCAGCAGTGGCAGCAGCGGTGGGGTGATGGGGGTGGCGCCTTCCCCTGATCAGCCCACAGAGGGAGGCCAGACTGCGGCTTAGGGGAGAGGGCCTAAGCCATCAGCAGGACATCCCCTGAGGGCTCCTGGACTGTGAGAGGGGGCAGGCTGGGCTAAGGGGCCCCTCCCCCTAGCAGTGCACAAATTTCATGCACCAGGCCTCTAGTATGAAATAAATGAGTGTGGTTCTCTTCTTCTTTCATTCACACAACCATAGCAACAAACTGACTCATAACATTTTCTCACCTGAAAAGTTCAGCCACACACTGTTCTCTTCTCTCTTCTGCACCCTTTCTTTAGATTGGGAGCTTTTTCAGGGTGACACACATGTTTTTATCTCTTTCCTCTTTCCATATAGCCAGAGAGAAAATAAGACCATGGTTTCCTTCCACTTAGGACAGAACCAGAGTGGGATCAGATGCTCCTAATCGGACAGATGGTAAAGTTAGGTAGGCCCCAGGTCAGACTACCTACTCTAACAGACCTTATGGGATTTCTACTGGAAGTATTAGTTCCAACCTATTAATAGTGAAGTATGAGTTTACTTCCCTTTGCTAAGATTTGCGTTTATTTATTTATTTCTTCAATAATATCTATTAGAGTTCTAATATGGGCTAGATGATATAATAGTACATGAAATCTGACTCTTAACCCTAGAGAATTTACAGTTCTGTAGAAGGTGCAAAAAATAATGTAAGAGAGATAATATTTTGAAAAATAAACAAGTGTTTCTTAAAATTATCCCAATGCCCTGGAAAAGTATGAATCATTTTAGAAAAAAGAAAGTCAATTGAGTTTCTGAATAGATTTTTAAAATTTCATTGGAGGGACAAATGTCTGAAAAGACAATGAGGAAAAAATTTTAAATAAAAACTTGACTCTGAATATCAAGAGAAGGCAAAGTCTTAAGGAAGTGGCTACAAAGTTTATTCGTAACTTTATATTAGAAAGGCAATTAAGGAACAGCCAGTTTTCATCCAGGATAGAAAATTTAAAACAATGAGAAAGCAAGAGAGTAAGCCTGTGATTGGTGTGGATTTCTGAGAAAGGACCCTTGACTCTGCCTCCTCCTGAGAAAACCATAGATGAGTTTGGATAGAACAGAGACTCATCTCCCCTGTTGCATTTTGGGAAGGAGGCAAGGCTCATAGAAAAGCCAAATTCAGCTGTAGCATTACAGTCCTGCCGTAGCTATGGTTCAGAGATGTATCCTCGGCACAAAAGCCTCAGGGCAGCCTCACAAAGGGCAGAAAGCCAGCAGGGTATAGAAAACCAACTGAGTTTGAAAGTAACCAAGAGAAAATAAAGTTCTAAAAACAGATCAACCAGCAGGCCTCTGGGGTGGAGATGAGAATTAGGCAGAGGGCACTGACATGGCAATTAGGGTCAGGAATTGTAGCAGGAAATGGCAGCACAGGAAGGAACAAAGGAAAATAGGTAGATCTCAGCACAGGTTATAGAGAATAGAAAACCATTCTGCACTAGGTACCCCAATTCCCTCTCAGGTCCAGAGACTCATATCCCCTGAGAGAAGAAAAGGAGATGGGGGAAGGAAAGCTCTTGAACTGAAAACAACAACAACAAAAAAACAACAACAAAAAAAACACACACAGTCTTATCTGAAAGAGATTGAAAAAAATCTGGAGTGACTTGTAGCAAGATTTAGCTACACCATGGATGGTAAAGGAATTCCAGGAGCTAAAATCCTACTGGACAGAAATAAAGGCAATTGCATCTTGGTACATATTTGCACTCTGTAACTATGAAAGTTCATAATAGCACAATTTATAATTACAACCTGTGAAAGGTACTATAAAGAAAAACTACAGGGTGCACATAAGTCTACAATAGGACTAGTCTAGGGTTTATGGAAAATTTTCCCTGTGGAACTCATATTTGAGATGAGGCTTGAAAGATGTGTAGGCATGAACTTCGTAAGATGAAAAAGATGAGTACTTTAGACACATGTGCAAAGACCCCAAGATAGGAGGGAGCATGATACAGCCAGAGAAAAGAAAGTCAGCTATGCAGCTGCATGAAAAAGAACGTGGAAATATATGAGATGAGACTGGTGTGTGTGTGTGTTTGGGGGTAGAGGAAGGCGAGCAAAAACCAGATCTTATAGGAACATGTAAGAAATGTTATTTATTTTGCGTTACATGCTGAGCATAAGACCCTTTTGAAGTATTCTAAACGGGAGAGTGAGACAATCAGATTTGTCTTACAAGTAGTATTCTGCCAAAATGTAGGGAATGAATTAGAAGTGGGCAAGAGCAAAGACACGGTGACTATTAGGGGCTAGTGCAGTGGGAAAGAAATGAGGTGATAGAAAAGGTGAGGCATGGAGGTGGAAAGATGTAGATAAATTCGAGAAAAAATGTTAAAAACCAGAAGCACTTAGAGAAATGGATTGCAAATGCAAGTGAGGAAAAGGCAGAAGGACTAAGTAAAAAGACTTGTTGAGAACCATGTGTGGATATTCCTTAGTATTAATATTATCAAAAACACTCATCACAAGAAAAAAATGTACTGTTATGATGATGGATGTTAACTTGACTTATTGTGATGATCATTTCACAATGTGCCATATACAGAATCATTATGTTGTACACCTGGCACTAATACAATGTTAGGTCAACTATATTTCAATAAAAATAAAGTCTAGCTCTGGCCAGTGCAGCTCAGGTGGTTGGGCATTGTCCAGGTGCACTGAAGGTTGCTGGTTTGATTCCTGTTCAGTGCACATGCCTGGGCCCCGCTAGGGGACATGCAGGAGGTAGCTGATTGATGCTTTGCTCTCACATCCACGATATTTCTCTCTTCTCCCTTCCTCCCTCTCTAAAAACCAGAAAACTATTCTTTTTTAAAAGTCTACTAAGTAAAACAAAAAAAATCACATTATTCTCTCTCATATACATGGAATTAATCCTGAGAAGATCAGAAAATATATCATGGAATATGCTTCACATGACTTCCTAAATATAACGGCTTATGATTCAAAGCAGTTTATCTAAAAAATACTCTAAAATTACTGAGGTTAAAGTTGATTAATTGTTAAGCAAGCCATTTAAAGGATAGTCTTAAGTTTCCAGGTAGTTTTTAAGATATAATATGATAATTTCCATTTTGTTTCATTTTTCTATCCTGTTATATAAACCAAGAGTAGCCCACACATAGATGCACGTAGAAACACCCAAATATGTAGATTAATCACATACAGAGGTAATTTCATGGTGGTTGCTTCTTGTGTACCTTCTTTCTGGTTTTACTTAACCTTCTTATTTGTTTACCCAAATTTTAAGAATATAAGTATGCTTGAATGGAGTATAATACTCTGCTTCTTGTCAGTGTTCAGGAAATGGACTGCATGCTTTCAGAGTGGGAAAATAGACACATCTGTGGGGTAACAAAGACACACACATTAAAAATTCTATGCCTGTCTAGACATAATCAAACCCATTTCATAGTAGATATTAAATGTTTCCAATTAAAGTAATTTAAGAAGATTGGTGTGTGTTTTTTTAAAATTCAAGAATGGTAGCAAAATGTTAACATTCAAAAATCAAAATTCTTATTTTCCCCATGCTCCACTTTGGTATCCATGGTAACAAGACTACTTACTGGCCTGAGTCTGCTAATTGAATATATATATATATATAAAAATAAAAGGCTAATATGCAAATAGACCAAATGGTGGAACAACCGAACAACCAGTCACTATGCTGTGCACTGACTATCAGGGGGCATGTGCGGAACATGGCAGGCATTGGCCGCGGAAGGACAGTGGAGCAGGTGAGCGGGGCACCAGACCAAGGCGGGGTGAGCCTCTGGTGGTTACTGAAAATTCTTTGCTCCTGCACACTGCGATCCCACCCAGTGCTCGCACCTGCTGCCAGTGCCTGGCACTGGTCCCGATCACTCGGCACCATCAGTGGGTGTGAGCGGTGGCTGCCAGCCCTGATAGCCCCTGAGGGCTTCTCCACCTTCCCTGCTCCTGAGGGGCGATTGGGGCACCAGCCCCACTCTCACCCGCTGCTGGCACCAGCCCCAATCGCTCCGCACCATCAGCAGGTATGAGCGGGGCCGGTGCCATCAGCTCATGGGAGCAGCAGCAGCAGGAGTGGGGCTGCTAGCAGACAGGGGACTGGGGCCCCAGCTGGAGGGGCTGGGTGGGGCACGGAGCATGGGCCGAGACCCACCCCTGTGACTACCGCAGCCTCGCGGCCCACAGTTCCTTTCAAGATGCATGAATTCGTGCACTGGGCCCCTAGTACTTATATGAGAATATATACTATGCCTGGCCAGTATGGCTCAGTGGTTGGGCATAAACTTATGAACCAGGAGGTGACCGTTTGATTTTCTGTCAGGGCACAAGCTCAGGTTATGGGCCTGTAGGGGGTGTGCAGGAGGCAGCCAATAGATGTTTCTCTCTCTTTGATGTTTCTATCTCTCTATCCTTCTCCCTTCCTCTTTCTAAAATCAATAAAAAATATATTTTCTTAAAAAAGAATATATACTACACATAAGAGAAATATTAACAGAGAGAACAGATCTTTCCTTAAGTAGTATGCTATCTAATCTATTCTTTCTTCTCTATACTCCCCCTTATGTCTCATCTTTCTCATAGTCCCCTAACCAAAAATGATTGATCTTTTTCAGGTGGCTTTGACATTTCCAAGGAACGCTTCAGTAGGCATGATGGACTGGAAAGAGAACGTAAACTGCTTCTCACAAAAGGGCATAGGCCACAGAATTTGACGTATTATTATGTCACTTGCCAAAAGTAGATAAATTGCATGACTCCCCTCCCATTAAACAGGGTAGCCACCCTCCCTTTTATCTCAGCTAAAGTACTGCTACCTGAAAGCATTTATCAGAAGACAGGACACACAGAAAGGCAAAGATGACTCCACAGAATAGATCTCTGTCTGCCTCCATTCACAGAGGCTAGTTAGGAATTAGAAATTAATCTTACTACAGGAGTTTTTTCTGGCTCACCCCTTCCATTTGTTCTCATTGCTTCAACTCTGTCTCACTGCAACTTCTTTTCATACTTATACAAGCACACATCCTTATAGGCCCTCCTTAACTTTATATTTTCTTGATCTCAACCCATTAAAAAAATCAAGCAATTGTTTTTTCAGTGATCTATTTAGACAGAAACCAATGTAGAAAAATGACAAAAAGAAAGATTCAAGAGGATTGAGAGAAAAAAGTGAAATGAAAAGCAAGCTTGAGGCAAATGGTGCAGAATTGTAATTCACCTGGAGGATTATTCATTTCAAAGCTCCGGTGCATTTTCTAAGACTGTCTCATAGAGTTTCCTTCTGCCACAATATTAGAGTTAGATGGGGCTCTATCATAGAAGCTGATGACTCAGAAGATTAGTTTGTTTATATACAGTTTGATCAGAGGAATCTTTTACAGAGGCACATCTTTGTTTTCATCTGAACTCATTATTATTTCATCAGTCCCAGTTGGCATCATATAACCTTCTGATAGCAATTCATTGGTGTAAAGGAAGTAGCTATCTCACTTCACAATTTTGCACAAATTTGTGCAAGTACTTTGGTTTTTACTGTTTAGTTATTTTAACTCCCCAAATCCATTAATTGTTTAAAATTTTACTCCGTCTCTTAGGTTAAGCTAGATTATGTGTTATAGTAAACAATCCCAAAATGTCAGTGGCCTAAAATTAATACAGGTTTGTTTATTGCTCATGGAACATGTTTAGAGCTCATTTTCAGGGACTCAGGTTGATGAAGGTTCACCATGGTAAGGTGCTACCACTGCAACAAGTAGTTTGCGGGTTTGGTCTAGCAGGGTAAAGGAGGGCTAGAGAACTGAGCACTCACATTAAATGGTTATCCTCAAAGTCATCATTGTACTCTTGCTCATATCTCAAAGATTTTAAGCCAAGATACAGAAGTATAATCCTCCATGTTCTTAGAATTAAAGGAGATCTGAGGGTGGCTTCCGTGATTCCTGTTCCCTCGTGTTCATGCCCTGTATGCATCCCACCCCTGCTCCTTTAGTTTGCGTGGGACCTGTATAGTAGTTTGGTAGTATTGTCATAACAAAATACATAGAGTGGGTGGCTTTAACAAATTAATTTATTTTATAGTACTGGAGGCTAAAGTCTGAGATTAAAGTGTTGATCAAACGTTGATTTCTTCTGAGGCCTCTCTCCTTTTGTTGTAGATGGCTGTCTTCTGTCTGTCTTTACATAGTCTTTCCTCTGTGTGCGTCTAATCTCTTCTTATAAGAACCTCAATCATATTGGATTAGGGTCCAACCTAATGACATCATTTAATTATCTTTTAAAGGTCCTATCTCCAAATATAGTCACATTCTGAGTTATTGGGGGTTCAAAATTCTACATATGAATTTGGTGGGGGTGGTGGGAGGAGGGAGGATACAATTCAGCCCATAACAACCTGTGACTTGCTTCTCACCACCAGAATATGGCAAGGGTGAAAGGATATGATTAAGGTCTCAAATTAGTTGATTTTGAGCTGATCAAAAGGAAAGTTCCCCTGAATGGGGCTGAGCCAACCAGACCTAAGCCCTTTAAAGGGGGACTGACTGGGCCCTTTCTTGGGAGAGAACCTCTCCTTATGGGCTTTGTGAAGAAAGCAGCCACACTGGAGAAGTACTTTTAACAAGAATGTATGTAGTTGGCCTCTAGACCAGGGCACATCCTCCAGCCAATAGCAAAACACTAGGGCCCTCAGCCATACAGCTGCAAGGACACGAATCCTGCCAACAACGTAATTAAGTTTGGAAATGGATTCTACCTCCACCCTCCATAGCCTCCAGATGAGAAAACAGCCCAGCCAGCACCTCTAATATAGCCTTGTAACATCCTGAACAGAGGACCCTGCATTCAGAATCCTAATCCATGGAAACTGTTAGATAATAAAGGTGTATTTTTAAATATGTGTTATCATTAAATCTGTGATAAGTTGTATTCAACATTAGAAATTAATGCACAGTTCTAGTGACTTCATTACCATTTGGGGTGTAGCAACCGAAAACTTGGAAATGTGACCTCAGACACAGATTCACCAATCTTAAAGACTGTTAAGAAAAGTGTGTGTGTGTGTGTGTGTGTGTGTGTGTGTGTGTGTTTAATAAACTCATTCCTATTTCCTGTGATGCCTCTACCATTGTTTTCTCTTTGCCTCATTTTCTTCTCCTCATGTTCATTAGCTTTTTGTGTGTGAGTGTTCATCCATGTGTTTTAAACAAAGCAGAGAATCTCTTCTTAAATAAACCCCATCACTAGATTGCCATGTAGCATTCAATAAGTGACTCTTGCTCTCCCTGCTTTTCCATACAGCTAATGGAAGCTGCCAAACAAGGCTAGTTTGGTTTTTGTAAAGGATTAGCTTTCAGAAATGACATCTTGCTAACTAACTGCCAGAGGTAACAAAATCCACTATTCAGTGGGTCTGATAGAGGCTCCAAGGAACTAACTCCTTGCAAAGGGTTTAGAGTACAAATAAGAAAATCATACCACAATTGATTCTATTATTTCTAGTTTTTATCAAAATCATTTTAGATTCTTTTAAACCTCTGCCTGGCATAATACATGACCAAATATATTTGTGGCATAATGAATGGGCTTAAAAAAGTAGCATTCACTTATATAACAAACAATTTAGAATGCCTACTATGTGTGATGAGAAAATTGGGGGGGGGGTGGCGGGGAGATAAGGCTAGAAAGAAAATCAGGAAAGTTTAACAAAGGAGGACAAAAATTTTTCTTTAAAATAGAAAATTGGCCATTGAAACTTAAGTGGGAAAAGGGGGTGGGAAAGAAGGAAAAGTGATTCAATGCAGAGAACACCACAGGAGCAAAAAAAAATCCAATGTGTGTAAATGACTCATTTGACCTGAGATGGGGAATAGTTTGATATGTTGGAAGAACTGTCTGGAATAAGCCAGTTCAAAACTGTCTGAAAGAAGATTGGTTCATATCTATTTAATTGCATGCTCTATCTTAAAAAGTATTCACGTTGTAATGCTTTCTAATAAGAATGAACTCTTCACAACTCAGGGCAATGAATATTCAATTAAATTGAACATATATTGAAGTCTTGCTTTATAATGAAATGGTGCTAAGCACCAAAGGGGACACAGTGAATAAAACATTGTTTCTGTCCTTGAGAAGATAATTTTTGAACAAGAAAGTTGAAATTTGGAACCAAATCAATCAATCCAATCAATTGTCATTTTAGAATTGTTTAATAGACATTGATCATGAAAAGCACAACATCCCGTATCTCTACCCTTTAAGGAAAGACTTGATTTCTTAACATCCAATCATTCAGGGTTATTACCTCTAACAAGGCATCAATAACCATCTTCATCTGCAGCTGTATCCCAATAGTATGGTTGGTGGGATTTGTGTCAGTAAGTTCTTGGTAGCGAAATTATAACACTCAC
Source organism: Myotis lucifugus (assembly GCF_000147115.1). Lineage (NCBI taxonomy): Eukaryota > Metazoa > Chordata > Mammalia > Chiroptera > Vespertilionidae > Myotis > Myotis lucifugus. The sequence goes on along the minus strand of NW_005871313.1, from coordinate 471,030 downwards.
AATTAAAAAATATCCTCTTATATTTAAATATTTCATATGTAATTTCAAATAAAAGGAAAAGGGAGGCTAGATTTCTCTTTGTAATATACATGCTATTTATGGATTGTATTATACATAAAAATACAACATCCTCAGTAATTTTCTGAGTCCTACTGAGAATTACATGCTTTGAGAACTCGACAAAGGGAGAAGAACAGAGCTTGGCAAGAAAAGTTAACAGAAGTCATACCTCATCAGTGGGAGTCAAAATAATACAATTTACATGATTCTAGGAAACAGGGGGTTTCTAAGCAGCCACCAATCACACTGCGTATATTAGTCCGCCTGCCAGCCCCCTAGTGAACTATCAGTTAGTAGATGAAAGAAAACACTGCCTCAAAGTAACTTAAAATTGCTGTGTGGGCAGGATGGTGAATGATCACCACAGATTGCTGCCCCCACGCCTCACAATGGGACTTTATAAAATGCAGCTCCGTGTACAAATATGCCTTATTTTTAAAAAATGCTTGGCCATGGGGAGGTTTTAGTACTCATGGAATACAGATCCTATGTGCCTGCTCACTCTCATCTATCTGTTGGACAGAGTTTGAGGCAAAATTGATCAGCTCACCAAAAGGTATGTGTAAGGGAAGAGGAAAGTAGTACACAAGGAACTGATAATCTTATTTTGTGACGTTCAGTTGAAGGAACTGGGCATTATCTGAGAAGTGGAGTTTGAAGGTCCATTGGATCAGTTCTTTGTGGCTAAGCCTATTTCTATTTAAGGGTGCTAGCCTGGCTGTCCTTCATTCAAACCATATTATTCAAATATCTAATATGTGGCAGGCACCTAGGATACCTAGGATAGAACAGTGAATGAGATGGAAATAGTCTCATACCTTGCAGATCATCAAGTCTTATTGTAAGACAGAATGAAAATATGGTACTTTAAATTCTCCCATAACCCATAACAAGAAACAGATTTCATAAGACCTCACAGGAGCTGCTTACCTAGAAGTAAGGGTCATAGAGGAATCCTGAAAGAAGAAAGTTGAACCTGGAACTGGCAAGATCAGTAAGCATTACTGTAATGGAGAGATGGTGGATGGAAGGACAAAGAAGGACAGGTTATGTCAGGGATTGAAAATGCATATGCAAAGACCAAGAAGTGGGACAGCATGGGGCATTCAAACACTGAAAGACCTTTAGTGTAGTTGGAGCAGGGATTGTTTGTGTTTCCAGGGAGGGGCAGGAGAGGAAGGAGGTAGTGTCCAGAGATTAAGCAGTCAAGATAAGCAAGGTCCACATATGAAGAGCCTTGCACAGCTATAATAAATTAGGACATTTTCTGTGGAAGACACTAAAGGATTTTAGCAGAAGAATGGAATAATTCCTTGAAAGGTAGTATATAGTACAATGGTTGTACCAAAAAAGCCCTATTATCTGACCTCTAGGGTTCAACTTCCACCTCTGGCACTTATTAACTGTGTGTCTTATGACTAGTTATTTAACCTCTGGCACCCCAAAATCACTAAAAAACCTTCATTGAAAGGCATAACTCTTTTTATTATCTGGATGAAAACCAACAGACTTAATTCCTTTCTTCTTAAATTTTAACCACTGATTAATTCCAAGAGGTAACAGGTGATATGTTTCCATTATTTTGCATCCAGGATAGTTCTGTGCCTTGACTCACACCACTTTCTTGAAAAGACCTTACAAGCATTTCTCAGTAGTGTTCTCTGAATCAGGTATATCTGACAAGGTGCCATCTTGACATTAGGAAAAACCAGGGTTTCCAAATGCATGAGAAGAAGGAGGTGGTGTCCAGAGATGAAGCTGTCAGAAAAGCTGTCTTTATTTCTTGCCAAAGAAATAAAACCTGAAGCAATCAAGCTTCTAGATAAGTGGTTCTCAACCTGTGGGTCGCGACCCCTTTGGCAGTCAAACGACCCTATCACAGGGGTCACCTAAGACCATCCTGCATATCAGATATTTACATTACGATTCATAACAGTAACAACATTACAGTTATGAAGTAGCAACGAAAATAATTTTATGGTTGGGTCACAACATGAGGAACTGTATTTAAAGGGCCAGAAGGTTGAGAACCACTGCTTTAGATCTAACTACTTATTTACAGGACTAAGTAATATTTGTAGGACATTAAAATCTAGACTGTGGGAAAGTCTATAAATTAATGATCTCATTTCATCACCAAATAGGTTTGTAAGAAAAAAAAAGGAAGGGAAATCTATAGATTAAAATAATCTTAAAAGATATCTCAACCAATTCAATGTGCTTCTTTGTTTGGATTGTGATTTAAACAAACAAACAAACTGCTGAAAAAAGAACAAAAATTTTGAACACTGAAAACTTACTTGATTATATTAAGGAATTATCAATGAAAGGGCTATGAAAATGAGATTGTTGTTATATTTTAAGACTTCTTTTATAGTTTAGAGATTCAGTACTTACTGAATTACTTATGAATCAAATGATACATAGATTGTCTTCAAAATATCTAGTGGTGATGGAGTTATAGATTCACAAGATTGGTCATAAGTTAATAATTGTCAAATTAGTGTGATGAGTATGTGGGAGTTTATTATTCTCTTCACTTTTGTTTATATTTGAATTTTTCTGTAATAAAAAGCTAAAACATTTCCCAAAATATAAAATTGCCATAAAATAATTGGAAACTCATTCAAAAGTAATGTCTTTCTCAAAGAACTTTGCAAAACCAAGAGGATTATTAAGCCTTTTGCAATAATCCTATATAATAAAACCCTAATATGCAAATCAACTGAATGGAGGAACAACCAGTCGCTATGATTTGCACTGACCATCAGGGGCAAACACTCAATGCAGGAGCTGCCCCCTCATGGTCAGTGTGCTCCCACAGGGGTAGCGCTGCTCAGCCAGAAGCTGGGCTCACAGCTGGTGAGAACAGCGGCAGTGGTGGGAGCCTCTCTCATCTCCATGGCAGTGCTAAGGACCCCTCGGGGGATGTCCGACTGCTGGCTTAGGCCCGCTCCCTGTGGACATCCCCTGAGGGATCCTGGACTGTGAGAGGGTGCAGGCCCGGCTGAGGGGACCCTGCCCTTCACCCCCAGTGCACAAATGCCATGCACCAGGCCTCTAGTAAGTAATAATGGAGGAAGTTCAGGAGTCTGAACAGGTGGAAAATAATTGGGCACAGGCAAGAGTAGCACTGCCTTCACCTTGGGATTTGTCAGAAATACCCACCCCAAAAACTTTTGCATCTGAATCTGTATTTTAACAACCTCCCCTGTGACTGATGTGCACATTAAACTGTGGGGGTCAGTTGGCTACAGGTCAGGGAGAACTCTATGTCATTGCTGTAAGCTAAAGACACAGTGTAGAAGAGGAAAAAAAGCTATTCATATAGAAATGTGTAATTTTCATTATATGCTATTTCATTTATTTATTCAACATATATTTATTGAATACATGTCATGTGTAGAAAACTGTTTTATGAGCTGAGGATACTGCAGAAAATAAACAAAAATCTCTTACCTCACGGTATTTACTCTAACAGTAACTAGCTGTCTCATACTGAGTGCTTGATAGGTACTAAAAATTGGTCTAAGCCCTTTGTATGTATAGTTCACAAGAAATAAAAAGTTAGCGGTAGAAGAAAATGTTAACAAATTATCTAATCAAACATGATACTAAACATTGAACATGTCAACCTAACCTTTCAAGCAGAGCTATTATTTCTAATCAATCACACATTGTTCCTCTTCCCATAAACTTATAATAATTAATTGCCCAGGACACCTTGACTTCCACATGTTACACTCATGATGTTCTATTCATTCCTATTTCCTTAACTCCTGGAGTCCTCACACGACCCAGTTTCACATGGAGCCACACAGAAATGGATGGAAGAGAGCAGACATAGTTTGAGAATCTACCCTGTGCTAGGTACTTGATAAAAAACACTCGTTCAAACTCTTAAAACAACACCACAAGTAAATATCTCTTTAATTTTACTGAAAAAATTACAATTCAGGTTAATTGATTTGTCCAAAGTCACAAAGCTTCCAAGAGTTTAGCATCTCTAAAGTCAAAGTCCCATGGCTTTCCAACTTGATATGTATCAGAATCACCTCAAGAGCTTGTTAAAACACAGACCCACAGACCACAGGCCCATCCCCAGGGTTGCTGATTCTGTAGGGCTGGTGCCTGAGAATTTGGACTTTTAATAAGACTCGCTGGGATGGTGAGGCTGCCACTCACACTTTGAGGACAACTGCCTTAATACACATTTGACCTACTTCACAGAGTAAGTCTGCTCCCTCTGCCATGGTCCATCAAATATTTTAAGGTGGCCATTTTATTAGTTAGCCTAACACAAGAGTTATAACAAATGTGCTGCAAAATACAGAATGGCTCAAACAACAAAGGGGATTATTTCTAACTCATATGCTGGTTCAAGGCTAGTATTCCTGTCAGCAAAACAGGTACAGCCCTTTTCCAAGTGGACATTCAGGGACCCAGGCCAAAGAAGCCTCTGAAATCTTCAAAACTGTGGCCTCCAAGATCACTATATCCATCTCTTTCCAGCCATCAACAATGGAGAGAAAATGTGGAGGACCATGAATAGGAATTCTGTATGGATCAGGTCTGAAAGGGCTGCTATACATACATGATTATATGTATAGCAGCAAAGTTAGTCTTCTCCCCATTTTACACGTAAGGGACAAAACAAAGGCTTTACTATTATGTGGCAAATTCATGGCAGAGCAGAGATTTGACCAAACTGTCTGACTCTAGATCCTATGGTCTTTCCATTAGACCAGGCCTGTAAAAGTGCTATGAAAGAGAAAATAACAAGATACAGGCCCTGTTCTAAAGAGCTTTCTGGATCATAAAACTAACATACATGAAGCAAACAAACAAAAGAGGCCTAAAATTATTTTTCAGTTCTTTTGTGATTACAGACTGAAACAGTCAGGGATGGCTGTTGGGAGAAGTTAGAACTTTTACTGTCCCTCAGTAAACCCAGAAAGAATGAAAAGAGAAATGAATACATTCTGGGAGCAGGGATTCCACTGTGTGGATATTTAGATGCAATTCTTCAACCATTAAATGCTGCTTTTATTCAGCTAGCATTTCTCCATCTGGTCCATTGGTCTATCATGAGGATCTGTCAAATGCCCTGCTGAAGTGCAGATAAATGTCAGCACAGATTTCACATTTTCCTTTATGTGAACCTGCTTCTCTAGACTTCCAGTGCTATGGGAACCCCATTGAGAACAAGAAAAGTCAACCATTCAGGTTAAGCTACTGAACAAACAAAGATGTGTTCCTCCAAGGCTGACTGCTTGTCAAAAGGAAGGTAAAAATGCTGCCTTGTCACAACTAGACAAGTGTGTGGTCTAGCACAGAAGACACATAGGGTTGAATTCAGTGGCACCTTGGATTCCCATACAAACTCTGTCACTACCAGCCCAGACTCAGTAGACTCAATGTTACTCAACACAGAGATGGGCTGAGGAGATCAGTCAGTATATTTCATTCATTCAATCAGCCGACATTTACCAGGTACCTCTTCACAAGCAGCTGCAGGTACTGAAGCTACAGAGCAGAATAAGTCAATAGTCTTCCTCTTGAGAATCTCATGTCAGAAGAGCAGATGCAAAACAGACATTTATGATACAATGTAGAAAATGCTAAATCTAGGCACTGAGGAGAACATCATCAATCCTGCCTAGGAGATTCAGAAAAGCTTTCACTTGGGGGATAACATTTGAGCAGGTCTTCATCAAAGAGTATGAGTTCAACAATGGTTAGAGGGTGCATAGAGAGCTGTAAGGGCATTCCAGGCAGAGTAAGCAATAAGCAAGGAGGGAATTCTGCAAGGGACTAGTCATATTCAAGGAAAAGTGAAAAGATTGTGTATCTAGAGTGGGTTGGAGAAGGGGGATGGGGTGGGAAGACTGTCAGGAAATGTGGTTAGACAGGAAGATTGTGCTGATACCATGTCAAATACAATGTCCAAGTGTTTATATTACATCCTGAAAGCAATGGAGAAACAATGGATATTTTTAAGGCTGAAATTATATATAAAGGTCATATTAACTTTGAAAATAAGATTCCTAAATGTTTGAGATAATTCAATATAACCAATCACTCATCAAGCTGATATAGAATAACACAAGCAATTGTCTGTTCTACCACTTATTATCTATGTCACCTTGTGCAATTAACATCTTCTGCAAGGCCTTTTATGTATAAATTGGGTATAACCTCATCTATGCCTTGATTTGAGTATGAATTCAGTAAATATTAGTTCTGGTAAGGGTTTTGTAAGTCTAAATCTACTATTCTAAGAATTCATGGACAATTACTTATTTCTTATTATTGATAACAATAACATTAATAATAATAAAGGTTATATTTATTGAGTACTTACCATATGCCTAATAACGTTTACTTCATAAATATTTCAATTTTTGTGATATCTCTAAGGGATACATATTGTCATTGTCATTTTATAAATGAGAAAATAAGGTTCAGAAATCCTAAAAACTGTGTCTCAAGCAACAGAGCAAGTAGCTAGTGAATGAAGCCTGGACTAAAAACAAGCTCCTGTTCCATTCCCCAATATTGTTTCTTGGCTTAAATGACATGCTACCAAACTCCTGCAATTATCTGAGCCGAATACATTTTTGAAGCCATGGTTTAATTAGACAATAGGGACACTGGGCCATGCCTGCTAAAGCAAATGCTGCCCTTTCTTGTTGACTTGCTGTCACATGAACCAGTAAAGAGGTAAAGATTATTTACTATAGAAGTCTGTTCACACCTTATCCTTTCCTCTGATCCTTCTTACCAGCCATTTAGTGGGGCATTTATCTGCCTCCTCTTGGATGTTTTCCTCTTTCATGCAGAAAACACAAAGCAATGATCTGGCATTTAAAATATATATATATTGATTTCAGAGAGGAAGGGAGAGGGAGAAAGAGATAGAAACATCAATGATGAGAGAGAATCATTGATTGGCTGCCTCCTGCATGCCCCCCACTGGGGATCGAGCCCACAACCTGGGCATATGCCCTGACTGGGAATTGAACCAGTGACCTCCTGGTTCCTAGGTCGACGCTCTACCGCCGAGCTACACCCAAGCTGGGCAGATCTGGAACTTTGACGACGCTGTCATTTGGGTGATTTATCTCACTTCTATTGGAACTTGACATTCAGACATGCATGAGAAAGTCTGTCCTTGCTCAGGGTGAGAGTAAGGAAGGAGATTATGCTAGGACCCCATCACTGGGCCTTATTACTATACACCCTGAGTCTTTAGGATTCAGTGTACTTTACTATCTAATTAAAATATTTTTACAGTCTGGTAATTATTATTTCTTTTTTTAATATATATTTTTATTGATTTCAGAGAGGAAGGGAGAGGAAGCGAGAGATAGACACATCAATGATGAGAGAGAATCATTGATTGGCTGCCTCCTGCACACCTTCTAACTGAGGATTGAGCCCACAACCTGGGCATGTGCCCTTGGCCAGAATCGAACCCAAGACCCTTCAGTCCACCAGCTGATGCTCTGTCTACTGAGCCAAACCAGCTAGAGCAGTCAGGCAATTATTTCTATTATCAAGGCCTTTTTATATGAATCCGCATAGAGGAAAAAGAATGAGGGGTGGGAGTAAGGCACTAAAATCCACTCTCTATCCATATAAATTAGTTTCAGAGAGATAGACCAAGAATTCAGACTTGTCTTCCAAGTGATGTTTATTTGTCAAGTGTTGCACAGTGGTGAGGGGCGCACTGGGTATGGTGATAAAGGGCACTGGTCTGGAGTTAGATGGAGATCACATTGGCCTCTTGCTTATTTATTTATTAGCTATATAATCTGAGGATGGGTTATTTAACTTTTTATTTAAGTTCTAGCTTCCTCATTTATAAAACAAAAGAAATAATATTTAATTTTCAGGGTTGTAAAAATTAAATGAAATAAGTTATGTGAAGTGCCTGACATACAGGCACTGTCCAATAAATGGAGGCATCTATCTTAATCCATAATAATAAAAGCATAATATGCTAATTAGACCAAACATCCTTCCAAACGTCCTTCTGGATGAAGCCGGGGCTGTGAGGGATCCAGGCAGCCACCACGGCTGCAAGGAAGGGATCTAGGCAGCTGCCACAGCTGCGAAGGCCTACTCTTGCATGAATTTCGTGCATTGGGCCTCTAGTTATTAAATAATAATCATGTATCTTCTCTGACTGCCCTGGTCTGATTTAACCAAAGACTGGGCAAGTCTCCATTTCACAAGCTGCTATGAAAACACAACTTAATGGTTTGAAAGCATTATTTATGAAAGAAAAATATAACATGAGTTATCCATTGTTTTTCTTTTGAATTATTTATCAAGGGCTTAGTAATAGGAATTCACATCAGTCAGAATAAAAGCTGTGCCGTGCTTTTAAAAACTGAGTAGCTTGAGAAAACATTATTTCACAAATTGTGTTCTCACTTAATGATTTAATCACTAAAAATACATGTTAACAATCACCCTAAATAAGCGCTTGAAAGAAAAATACATATACTGCTTCTCACCACCCACCCAACAATCTGTAACTTGGCTTTCTGAAATTAAATGGTCATTTTTTAAAAAATCCAAAAACACATATTGCAGCAAAGGCCTAGGAAAGATGTGTGTTTCGGGGGGGCGGGGGGAGCCTCATTTAATGAACTGAAAGTAGGCATCATAATACAGATAGGATAATCCTTCCAAGATGCCCAGGATAATCTCCTCAGGAGAAAAAAACATCAGGGAACCAGTGAACAGACTTATTTCAAATCTAGCTTTCAGCCATTCACCATTACTCCTATTATACAGAAGGTAATTAAGTCCAGAAATATTAAATCCTTTGCGTAAGGTCATGCAACTGAGAATGTTGAAGAGGAAACTCTAAACAAAGCTTCACCTACACTCTTGAATGCGGCTGCTTTTATCAGCCCTACAAGGGGGCTGAGTCTAGCAGCATTTCTCACCTAACTGGTGAAGGAGCTTTAAGTAGGAAGGACCCTACCTATCAACTTACAATTCCCATAAATTCCATCATCATACTCTTCGAGAACTGTATAGAATCCAAGAGTCCTTAAGAAGGGAATTGTGACAGAAACGATTAACTGACCATTTCATGACCCTCACCATGAAAGCATCGAGTTTGTTCAGAGGGTGGTGGCAAGTACTCAATGACAGGTGGGCATACAGTGAAGCTCATTTGCATGGCTGTTTCTAAGGCCTTAGGAGGGGCCCTAGCAAGTTGTTGTTCCTTCACTTAAGGAACTTTTTGGCTTTATGAAAGCTGGATCCCTCTCTGTGCTAAGGGATGGTGGGCCTTTGCCCTACATTCTAGAAATGACTAATGATTGGTAAAAGCCAGCCAGAGAAGTTTTCTTCACCAGACCTTTGGTCTGGAGAAAGTCTTCTGGAAGTTTCTAGAAATAACATTGGTCCAGGATAAGATAAGGACCCACATAATGAAAAGCATTTTCAGCACAGTTCACCTCAGCACCTCTCCTTCTTTTGTTTTAGACCATAGATGTGACCATAATTTGCGTGTTGCCCATTCACCTGCTGATGGATCTTTGGGTGTTCTCTAGTTTATGGTTACTATGAATAGAGCTGCTATAAACAAGTCAGTGTGTGTCCACATGTCTTCATTTCTCTTGGGTAAATGCTTTGGAGTAGAATTAATGGATCCTATGGTAAATTTATGTTTAACTGTGTGAGAAACTACCAAACTTTTTTCTGAAGTGGTTGTACAAGTTTGCATCACCAACAGCAATGTATGAGAGTTATAATTCCTCCATATTTTTATCAATACTTGATTTTGTCCTTGTTTTTTACTTTAGTATTCTAGAGTGGTGGTGGTAATTCATCATGGTGTTAATTAGCATTCACCTAATAACTAATAATGTTGAGCATTTTTTCACATATCTATTTGACACTCCTATATCTCCCTTTGTAAAATGTCTAAATTTTCAGGTATTACTGTTTGTATTGAGTTGTAAAAAATGTTTATATAGTGTTATTACAAATCTTTTATCAGATATTTGTTATGTAAATATTTTCTCTCAGTATGTGGTTTGCCTTTTCAGACTCTTAACAGTATCTTTTGAAAGTCAAAGTTTTAATTTTTAAGAAGTCCAATGCAACATTTTTTAAAAATGTCCTCTGCTTTTAGTATCCTATCTAAGAAATAATTACTTAATCCAAAGATATAACCTTTTCTCCTTCCAAAGATATAACCTTTTCTCCTTTGGTTTCTCCTAGAAATATTATAATTTTAGGTGTTATATTTACACTTATATATATATATATATATATATATATATATATAGTGAATAAAGGGTTGAGGTTTATTGATTTGCACATGGTTATCTAATTTATCTGGCATCATTTGTTGTGTCTTTTCAACAAATCCATGAATTACCTCGGTATCTTTGTCAAAAGTTATTGCCAGAGATAAAGGAGGTGGGAGGAGGCAAAGGCAGGTAAAAGGGGGATAAATGATGATGGAGGGAGACTTGACTTGGGGTGGTAAACACACAATACAATGTGTAGATGATGTATTTTAGAATTGTATTCCTGAAACCTATATAATTTTATTAATCAATGTCAGCCCTATATAGTCAATAAATTAGAAGAAAAAATAATTGCGCTTATATGTTTTCTATATTTCTGGACTCTATTCTGTTCCACTGACCTCCATGTCTAGCATATGTAACACCACACTGTTTTGTTTGCTCTACCTTTATAATAAATTTTGAGATCAAAAGTTAGTATATGACCTCCAACTTTGTTTTTCTTTTTCAAAGTAGTTTTGGCGAGTGTAGGCTTTCCCTTTACCTTTGCATATGAATTTTAAACTCAGCTTGTCAATTTACAAAGAAAGCCTGCTGAGATTTTGATTGGGACTGCATTGAATCTGCAGATGAATTAAGATATAATTGACATCTTATAAATATTATCTTTTAATCCATTAACATGATATTTCCCACCTTGAATTTCTCTCAGCAATATTTCATGGTTTTCAGTATGGAGAACTTATACATATGTCACTAATTTTATTCCAATTATTAATTATTTAATCTACAGTAAATAGTATTTTTATTTGAATTTCCACGTGTTTGCTGTTAGTATATAAATATACAGTTGATCTTTATACATTGATCACATATCCTGTGAATGTGCTAAATCTAGTTATTAATTCTAGTAGCATTTTTGTAGTTTCCTTCAGATTTTCAGCAAAGATCATCATTATCATCTATGAATAAAGACTGTTCTTATTTTACTTCTTGTATTATCTTAATGCACTGGCTAAAACCACTATCAAAGTTAAATACAAGTGGTGAAAGAGGATATCCTGGTCTCATAGGAGAAAGAGTTGGGTCTTTCATTAGGATGTTGGCTATAAGTTTTTCATAGATTCTGGTTTTATGGGTAAAAGAAAAAATCTTTATTTACATAGCTTTCTGGGAGTGTTTTTATTTGTTTTGTTTGTTTGTTTAGTTAATGGCTTTTCAATGTTGTCAAAGTTCTTTTTTACATTTTTTGGGGATGATCCAATGGATTTTACTTTTTTGCCTTTCAATATACTCACTTGCAATGACTGATTTTAAATGCTAAATGAACCATGAATTTTGGAAGAAATCTCACTTTGTCAAGAAGTATTATCCTTTGTATACATTGGTGAATTAAATATATTTACTAAAATTATATTGAAGAGTTTGGCATCTACTCTCATTAGGGTTATTGTTTTAACAACATCTTTGGTTTTAGTATCAATTATAATGCTGGCCTCATTGAATAAGATGAGATTTATTTTTTTTTCTATTTTTTGCAAGTTTGTATAAAATTTATATTTTTTCCTAAATGTTTGAAAGAATTTACCAGCAATCTGCACTTGAGGTTTTCTTTTTAGAAAGAAAATTTAAACTAAAATTTTAATTTCTTTAATAAATTTTAGACTATTTATTTCTTCTTCAATGAATTTTGATAGAACGTACCTTTCAAAGAATTTGTCCATTTCATCCAACTTAGTGAATGTATTAGCATAAAGCTTTTCATAGCATTCTCTTATTACCCTATTAAAATCTCTAAAGTATGTAGAGTATCATCTCATTCAGAATACTGATTTTTGTCTTTTCCCTTCTTTTCTTCATAAATCTTTCTAAGGAGTTATCAATTTTATTGATCTTCTCCAAAACACTAGCTTTGGTTTCATTAATATCCATTTTTTCTATTTCACTAATTTCTGCTCTAATATTTATGGGTTTACAATAAAAATTTCAAACATGGGCTGCAATAAAAAAATTTTTTAAGAAACTAAAAATGTTTGCCAATGATGCATCTGATAAGGGGTTAATATCCAAAACTTATAAAGAACTCATACCACTCAACACCAAGAAAACAAACAATCCAATTAAGAAATGGGCAGAGGACTTAAATAAAGATTTCTCCAAAGAGGACATTCAGATGGCCAATAGATATATGAAAAGATGCTCAATGTCACTAATCATCAGAGAAATGGAAATAAGAACCACAATGAGGTATCACCTCACACATGTCAGGAATGCTATCATCAATAAATCACAAACAATAAGTGTTGCAGGGAATGCAGAGAAAAGAGAACCCTCCTGCACTGTTGGTAGGAATGCAGATTGGTGCAGCCATTATGGAAAACAGTATGGAGATCCCTCAAAAAATAAAAAATGGGCCCAGCCTGTGTAGCTCAGTGCTTGAGTATCAACTTATAAACCAGGAAGTCACAGTTCAATTCTTAGGGCACAGGAGCTCCAGTGGCGCAATCGGTTAGCGCGCGGTACTTATAAGATAATTCTTAGGGCATATGCTGGGTTGAGAGCTCAATCCCCAGAATGGGGCATGCTGGAGACAGCCGATCAATGATTCTCGTCACTGGTGTTTCTCTCTCCTTCTTTCTTTCCTCTCTGAAATTAATAATATATTTTTTAATTAAGAATGGAACTACCAATAAGATACAGATAAAATTTTACGAACTTTCAAAGGGATGGAGCAAAAATTTTGGACAGAAGGACAAAGAATGAGAAGTTTAGGTTTCTCAGAGAAGAAAGGAAAGCTGTTGCAGGAGGAAGATGTGAAAAGCAATTAAAAGACAGGGAACAGCAAGTAGTAGAATAGCTCAAGTGGAGGGTAAGTCACTAGCAGGAAATTGTTTTGATGGTGTGAGGCCTGTCACTAAAACTCTTAATGCCAACAACAAAATAACCAAGATGCCTTCATCTCTTGAAAATCTAGCATGCTAAAAAATTAACAGATAGAAGAGAATTTTTAACTAATACTCTTTTCAAGGACCTTTAAGTAGAGAAAAAAGCAATAAAGCAGCTATGATTTAAGTAAGGATGTTAAAAACAAAAACCTTAATGTTGTAAGACTGGGACTATATGAAATACATAGCCTAGTGGTGAGTGAGGTTATGAAGAAAGAGCTATACACATAAAAGAGAAAATAAAAGAAAGGTGATAAGTAGGAGGTCTGAACTAGAAGGCACACACCACCTCCAGCATATTTGCCAGAAATATCAGATAAAAGAGAATTGCTGTCCACTCATGTCTGAGCGCAAAGGAGCTGGGAAGCCTATGATATGATTGTTTAACATATGCCTTATATCTATCAGAAGTGACTATTAAAGAAAGGAGAAAACAGCAGGATAAAAAAATATTCCAGTATCAGGGAATAAATTATTCCCCAGGGAGGAAAAAAATCAAATAATTATAGGTAAACAAATCTATCTTAGGAGAATCACAAGAGCATGTGTAACTTAAGTCAAGTAAAAAGTCTAAATAATGGCCCTAACCTGTTTGGCTCAGTGGATAGAGCATCAGCCTGCAGACTCAAGGGTCCCAGGTTCGATTCTAGTCAAGGGCATGTACCTTGGTTGTGGGCACATCCCCAGTAGGGAGTGTGCAGGAGGCAGCTGATCGATGTTTCTCTCTCATCGATGTTTCTAACTCTCTATCCCTCTCCCTTCCTCTCTGTAAAAAATCAATAAAATATATTTTTTTAAAAGTCTAAATAATGGACACTTCAGATTTTCAGGTGCTTTCTGGTTATTGCCACAGAGCTGATTCCTGAACTGAAAGCACTATTACACTGTGTCTGTGTCTGTGTGTGTGTGTGTGTATGGTTGTGGCACATCCCAGTACGTAGGGAGTGTGCAGGAGGCAGCTCCCCCGTGGAGGGAGATGATTGTTTTTTTTTTTTTTTTTTAAAAAAATAAAAGTCCCGCCCTCTTCGGGGAAAATATATATTTTTTTAAAAGTCTAAATAATGGACACTTCAGATTTTCAGGTGCTTTCTGGTTATTGCCACAGAGCTGATTCCTGAACTGAAAGCACTATTACACTGTGTGTGCGCGCGTTTTAGGTATTGACTGCATGGTCTCTTTTCTATTTTGATTACATTGGGAAGGTTTTTTTCTATAAGGCAACTCGGGCAGTTTTGTTTTTATACATACACCACTCACACAGACACACACAGCATATTTTGCTGGGGGTGCTGCTGCTACTGAACAGGGGGATAATGACAAGCAGAGCATACAATGACTCATAAACACTGTCTAATGGGATCACCTCTCGGGAAATTGAAAACAATCTAATGAAGGTGCCTGTTAAACACAGTCCAGGCACCGCCAGGGTGGCATGATGCCCAGAGTCTCCATTACCAGAAAACATCAATTCTCAGGGAGCAGGGGAAGCAGAGGGTCTGGTTAACAAGGTCAGCTGTTTTTCTCCTCTCGTGTCAAATGCCTTCTCTTAAACATGGGTGTTTCTGAACCTTCAGGGGAGCCATTAGAGGATAACAAGTATAAATCAGCAAGGAAAGCTGTTATTGCCCTTTTCTGAAGACTAAATCAAACAGGAATAAACAAACACACACAAAGAATTCCAGACACACAGGCATGTAGTCTGTGCATCGATAAGTTACTCAAAGATATCCATCCAGAGAAAGCCAGGTGAGGGGTCTTAATTCTCCCCTGCCATCTAGTTCTAACATAAGACTGTCTCTTTTTGTATTTAATTTTATAAATACCTTCTTATCTTGCAAGACTTAACTCAAGTTCCACCTCCCCTATTAAGCTACTTCAAACTTCCGTGCTAGAGGCAGAATGGATTGTCTTTCCCATTTTGTACCCTCTATATACTGTACTCCTAGTGACAGACTTCCTTAATGTTAATTACCTACTTGCCTCCTTGGATAGCTGAATGTTATTCACACTTTGACAGCGCAAAAATAAGAAATACTATAGAAAACCATATATATTGTGGTACAAAACAGAACACTATATGAATCCCTTTTACTTGATTATCTATCAAGACAAATTCAACATTCATTCACAAAACACTTATTGAGTGCATACAGGGCAGACAGAGTCCCAGGCACAGTGTTAGTGATAGGGATTGTCCAACGACTAAAATAGAATTTCTACTCTAAATAAGCTTAACAGCTAATGGGGGGAGGGGGGGGGGGAGTGAGTCAGTGCTATTAAGGTCAGGGATATTTTTTTATTTTTACTGTTTCATTTATTGATATACTAGAGGCCCGGTGCATGAAATTCGTGCACTTGGTGTGTGTGTGTGTGTGTGTGTGTGTGTGTGTGTGTGTGTGTGTGTAGGCCTGGTGCACGAAATTCATACACTTGAGGGGGGGGTCCCTCTGCCTAGCCTACACCCTCTCACTGTCCGGGAGCCCTGGGGGGAATGTCTGACTGACGGCTTTGTGGGCCTAAGCCGTCAGTCAGACATCCTTAGCATTGCCACAGAGGTGGGAGTGGCTCCCACTACTGCCGCTGTGCTCGCCAGCCATGAACCCGGCTTCTGGCTGAGTGGCGCTCCCCCTGTGGGAGCACACTGACCATCAGGGGCAGCTCCTGCGTTGAGTGTCTCCCCCCTGGTGGTCAGTGTGCATCATAGTGACCGGTCATTCCACCATTTTGTCATTTGCATATTAGCCTTTTATTATGTAGGATACGCTGTAGATGAGGCCCCCTAGCACCATAAGAAATGCAAAAAATTCACTGTTAACTCATTCTCAAATTGCCCCCACTTAAAATCAAATTGCCCCACCCCCCCGTGGGGCATGTGCTGCACCTTGGGAACCACTGGGCTTAACACTTTTCCTCTCTGAGCTTCATTTCTGAATACATAGGCATATACCATGGGGATTGTGATCTCTTCTCTGCCTACCTCACTAGGTTGTCATGAGGAGGTTCTGAGCTAATAAACCTAGAAATGTTTCATCAAGTAAGTGATGTCTAAACGAGAAAGGATTGTTATTTTTAAGCCCACGGGTACCCTCACAGGTAGCAGGTGCTGATTAGGGGAGGAGGGTATGATTGTTTCCTGGGACTGTAGCTATGGAAGCTTTGCAGAGGGTTCTGCAGGCCTCAGAGGGGCAGGCTCTGGCCAGCAGCCCTGTAGTGGTGATGATCCCTAGAGGTGCTGGCGGGGGGCAGGGTGTTTGAGGGATGCTAGGAGGGTGGCAAGGCTGAAGGGAGAGTAACTGTCAAACCTTCCCACTTGGCGCCATTCTTTAAATTGTACATGGCTGTTTTGCAGCTATACTGCTCAGGGCGGGGCTCCAATCTCCTGGAGCGGGGTGGGGGCCAGGCCAGGGCAGAGCCAGGCAGGCTAGGGGGGCGGATTTAGCTGCGCTGCCAGCAAGGTTCAGCACGCTTCCACTTCGGAGATGGCACTGCTGCTCTCAGAGGGAAGGGTCTGACTCTGGGGGGCCGCTCAGGCCTACCTCCACCTGGATCTGGAGTTGTAGGGAGGAGAGGTGTGCCCGGCCCCAGTGGAGGGGGCCCGGCAGCAGGGGCCCCAGGTGCCTCGGGGGCACTGATAGGTGGTCACTGGCGTGCAATTGTTGTGGGTGCCCCTGGCAGGGGTGGCAGGGGAAGAGATCGGGAGTCGGAGGTGCGGGCTGCAGCTACCCCCAAGGCTGGATCTTCTCCCCGTCTGGTCAGCGTCCACATCCCACCAGGGGTGCGAGGGTTGGGTAGGGTATCCATCTGTCCCCCTGGGAGTGCAGAGGCTAAGGTAGGGTGTCTGTGTAGGAGGATTGGAAGAGCTCCCTGTGGCAGCTTCCTCTTCCTTCTTTGCAGTCCGGGCTCCTGTCAGGCACTCTCCTCAGACCCCTGGGAACTTGGTTCCGGCCGCCCACCCCCTGCTGCGCGTGCAGTCTCCTGCTGGTCTGTCAATATGCAAATTGGTCATTACTAGGACACCATAACAGACAATTAGCATATTACCTCTTTATATATATATATATATATATATATATATATATATATGTAGATGGTTATCCTCTCACACCCTGAAAATGAACTCAATCTCTACTTCATAGGAAAAAAATAAGGTTAGCAGCCAGGAATACCCTCAAATTCTACTTGTTGCTCTCCCCACTACCCAAACCCAACAGCTACAATCTCTATTTGCATCCATGTCCAAATCCTTCCCTCCAGTTCTCTGGATCCTTGGGGTTGCTTTAGGCCCCATCTCATCAACATTCATCCATGCAATCATTCATCTGACTATTACTACTTCTTCAAGAATCAATTCAGGTATCCATCTACTAAAGAAGCCTTCCCTGAGTCTTCCCCACCTCAAGTCATTTGGTGCCCCTCCTCTATGCCCTCATTATCTATATCTACACTAATAAAAGAGAAACATGCAAATTGGTGTCGCTCCACTATGCCCACCGCCAATCAGAGTGACTATGAAAATTAAAACAACAAAGATGGCGGTCAATTTGCATACACAGGCATGGAGCAAAGACTGAAGACTGAAGACTAAAGACCGAAGAGACTTGGCCAAGCCTCGCTGCAGCCAAACCAAAGGCCTGGGTCCCAGGTGCCAGAGGAAAACCTGTGCCAGCAGCCAGGGGAAGGAAGGCCTATTGCGCAAATCTTTGTGCAATGGGCTTCTAGTATATATATAAAAGGCTAATATGCTAAGTGTCCCTCCGACTGTCCAAACAGTCGCTATGATGTGCACTGAGCACCAGGGGGCAAATGTTCAACGCAGGAGCTGCCGAGCTGCAGTGACTTGGCAGTGGTGGTTCTCAGGTGAAGCACCCCAAAACCAGAGAGGAGGGAACCTGATTCCTCACTTCGGCCATGGGTTGTGTTGTTGCTGGAGCACTGTTGGGCCCAAATCTGGTTTACTGCACACTTGTGTTTGTTCTTCCACACCCTGTACGACAGCAACTTTGCAGAGTGCCCTCTCGCACTCCAGGACCCCTCAGGGGATGCTGGAGAGCTAGTTTTGGCTGATCCCCATAGGCCAGGCCAAGGGTCCCCACCTGCTGGATGGACCCCACTCACTCTGAAGACGCTGGGGAAGGACTGCGGGAGGTTGGTTCCAGGGCATGTCTGGCCCATCTCACCAGTTCCACCCCACCGGCCACCTTCTAATTAATTTCCTTTTAATTTGTACGAATCCATGCACTGGGTCACTAGTAGAATTATAAATAACATTTATTTAAAAGGCTTTGTAAAATATTTCATGTTTTTGGGGACATAGTATTTTTATTCTGTTTTGGATTCCCAGCCACTAAGCTAAATCAGAAGAACCTGTTTATAGGGTAATAAAAGTGAGATAATCTAGAAAAGCTCAAGCACTTTGCACATATGCAGCTACAAAAATACAGTAAGTCTTGAGTACTGCTGGCAGAAATCATCCCAAGCAATATCATTATAAGTACACATAAATAATAGTAAGCAGATGAGGAGCAACCTACTAGCTAACTCCCCTTTAGCTAAGAACATTATGAAAGGAGTTTATGAGAGAATAAGATTACAAGATCAATACATCTTGAAATAGCAACAGTTCTAGCCGCCTATAGTTGAGAACTTACTAGGTACTTCACATGCTGATCATCTCACTTGTTTGGTTGAAGTCACTACAAGTAAGTTTGCTGTTTTGCAGAATCAAATCTTTCTTCACTTCCCCAACTGGCTGGCCTAACTATGTGCAAGGTATTTTCCATTGCAGAATTGCAGAGCTCATTCAGCACAAGACCTGAGGAAGGTATTTGGAAATAGCCTTAGGTTTATACTTCATTCCCCATGCCTCTCTTTACAAGAATGATAAAGCTCACCCCAGGTGACTAAAAGTTAAATAAGTTAAATAGGAAATCTCTGAAATTCATCTATACATACTTTTCTTTATCAAAAAATGATATTTAAAATTTTACTTTTCCTAAAAATTACTAAAATATTCCATCACACAGCCTATAAGAGTACAAAATGTTTACCATCTAATTTTCTAAAATAAAAATATTATATCCTGGCATTTATGTTACCTCTTTACCCTACTCAAGTCCTGTAAGAATTCAGTGAATATTATATTATAATAATCATAATACATTAAATCATTTCCAGGCTAGCAAATCAAATGTAAATTTTGTTTTCCATAAAACTCTACCATTCAGCAACATTTAATTTAGTAGTCCCAAATGTATTATCATTGCTCAAATAACATCTAATTATATCAGTGTTTAATTTTTATGCCTTAACCTATGTCAGAATTAATAGAATCAAATTACATATCAAAATATGCAGGCAGTGGTTTAATCATACAATATCACAGAATATAATATTGTATATACAGTTATAAATGAATTAACAGTAAAGTGAATACATTTTTGTGAAAATACTTCATAACAAAATGTCAAAAGCCAACTGTCATTGGCTGACAGCAAGTGTTTATTACTGTTCAAATATTTGTGGATTTAATGGAGATGAGCTGACGGAGCTAAGCTTTATGAGGTGGCTCTGCTGATCCTAGCTGGCTCACTAGCATGTCTGCAAGTTGTCTGGATGGCTAATAGAAGCTACGTTCATGGGGTAGCTCTGCACCATACTGCAAGCATGCAGTTCTTGTCTGCTCCACACTGTCATCTTCCTTGGAGCACCCAACCGACCAGGGCATCTACTGCTCTTAGCAAAGACACAAATGGACAAGAAGGAACATACAAGGGCCTTTGAAATCTAAACTCAAAACAAGGCTCCATGTTTTTTTTTTTCTTTCTCATTCTTTGGACCAGAACAAGTCATGTGGCTGAACTGAAAGTGAAAGGTGGGAGTGGGTGTGGGGTAGGGGGGTATAATCTCTTCTCTTTTAGTGGGAAGAACTGCAAGGTGACATGATAAAAGATGTAAATACAGGAAGGCATGGGGCCCATGATACAGTCATTCATCCACACCAGATATTTATTAAAATTTAAAAGTTTTCACCGTTTGACATTACAGTTCCAGACAAGAGGAGTTATTCATTCATTCAATAAATTTATTAATGTATTTAGCACCTACTATGTGTACACATAGCTCTAGGCCATGAAGTACAATAAAGAATGAAACAGACAATCCCTCCTGCACCCCCCCCCCCATATCTCATACAACTTATATTCTAACTGAGGAGAGAGAAGGAGAACACTATTAACAAAGAGAGAGGGGGGGAGAAAAAAGAAGAGAGAAATAGCTTAGAGTATGAGCAGTAGAACAAAAGAAACTCAATTAAATAACTCGGGATATAAAGCTCAAAATCCTTTGGCTATGTTAGAGTATTATCACACTGCTCCCTTTGGACCAATAGTTTTAAATTAGATTCTTATCTCTATCACGTAACAGCTGTATGACCTTGGTCAAATTATTACCCACCCTGTGGCTAAGTTTCGGTAAATAAATAATAAAAGTATGACCATCTCATTGGCAATTAGCTGGTCCAAAGCAGATCATGACAGTGACATCAAGGATAGTGATACAGTAATTCACCACCGCTGGCAGCTTTGGACTTGCAACCTTGCTTTTGCAACCAAGTCAACAGATACTATGGAGAAATTTGACCCTCTGTGCTACAGTGTGCCACACTGTAAAATGGGACAAAGATGGCTCTTAGGGTGAAATGTAAATATCAACACTGGATAATAGAAGTTAATAGTTACACACAATCTCAGTAACATGATATTGCTACTAATACTTTAAGAGTTTCTGTGGTTAAATTTCAGTGAACTAGTGAGTCACAATAAAGCTGAGTGCTTCCTGTCATGAAAGTTGGAACAAAAAAGTGATGAGCTCAATAAAAAACAAAGAAAGAAAAACTTGCGTTAGCGGCTCAGTTTAATAACTGGCTTAATTATTTCCATTAGCCAAGCAAACAGAATGGACTTGAATAAAGATGAACACATCTCCACAGAATGGCCTGGAAGATCTCCCTTGTGGTTTTCAATCAGTGACTGGGACTTAGTGGTTCCCTGGATCTGGGTCTGATTCTCAGCTACTCTACTTACCAGCTGCATGACCTCGGACAAGTTTTTATATGTGCCGGGACTTACAGCAATAATAAGAGCAACGTAAGTTTATTGTGAGAATTAAATGTAGATAAAATATGTAATGTTTAGCACAGTGTTTGGCAGTGTTCAATTAACATCCGTGTTTATTTACTATCTGCCTAAATCCTGAGAAGAAAAACTGGCAAAAGTCCAGTTAGAAACCAATAAGAGCTAACATCAATTGAAGTTTTTTAGATGCCAGATGCTATGCTCAGCACTTTATAAGGGTTATCTCAGTAAATCTTCAAGATAAGCTCATGGGAGCATTATGAATTGAATTTTGCAGATGTGTTTTAGAGAGCTTTACTAACTTGCCAACAGGCTTGCAGTTGGTTAAGTAGCAGAGCCAGGCATCAAACCCACATCTCTTTGCCTCCTGAGATTTTGTTCCTAGCCACCGTCACATGTGGCCACTTTTCCCCCTCTATAAATGAAATGATAAGAGCCAATAAAAGGTAGTAATTAAGATAAGTAACTATTTTCAGAAAGTGTACTTGTTTATTTACTCACTCAAAAAGCTGTGTTTTATTTTTAACATATCAATTATTATTAGATGTCAAAATACAAAGTTTCCCCCCTTGAGGTGCCGATAGTGTAGGGAATTTCAACAATTGCAGGCTAGTTGGCATAAAATTTAGGAGGGGGCATCACAGATTAAATGATACAAAACACAAAAATTGGATTTTCTACCTAGAGGCAAGTCAGTAATTTTGACCAAATTATATCTGAAATGATCATCTCCAAGCCCAAGAGAAGATAGGGCAACAAGTTGTCTATTGAATCTGGTCAACTGCAGAGTTGTAAGCAGAAAACATGTACCCCGTTTATAGGTCCTGGGTTAAGATATGTGGTAAATACTATTAATGTTCCATATCCAGTTCTCCTGGCCTTCTGGACACTAAGACTGCATTTCCGAGCCACGAAGAAGGTGAAACTTTGTGATTCCTTATAGCCAATGCAAAGAAACGCAAGAGACTCAGCTCTCACTTCCAGGCTGAGCAGTGAAAAGCCCCTGAGAATTCTCCAGGCTCTAGGCCAGGGGTGGGCAAACTTTTTGACTCGAGGGCCACAATGGGTTCTTAAACTGGACCGGAGGGCCGGAACAAAAGCATGGATGGAGTGTTTGTGTGAACTAATATAAATTCAAAGTAAACATCATTACATAAAAGGGTACAGTCTTTTTTTTTTTTTTTTTTTTTTAGTTTTATTCATTTCAAATGGGGCCGGATCCGGCCCGCAGGCCGCCTGAGAATTCTCCAGGCTGGCTCTCTCCTCCTGTATTTGGATGGCCCAGAATGCCACTTATTTCTAACATTATAGTCACAAGTTGGTAGAGCTTCTGTCAGTTCAGGTCACCAAGGGAACAAGAAATAAAACTTTGTTGCATTAAGCCTCTAGAACTGGGAGATTATTTGTTCCTTCAGCATAACCTGACCAACTCAGGATAATACAATATAGACCCCTCAGGCACACATTATTGACAGTAATAGATATTACTGGGACAGAAAGGAGTGTAGAAAGTGCACTTTCTGTGGGAGGACAGCAGGAAAAGAAGTCATACTGAGGAATTTCCGGATCTCATTGAAGCCTGGAGAGATCAAATCCATTCAGACAAGCTTTCCTTATGGTGGGTTTTTCAGTAGCTTTTTCAGTAGAATACAATTTACCTAGCTAATTAATTTTTATTCAATGAATATCCATGATTTATTTATGTATGTGTATAATACATGATTAATAAATATTTACTCTTTATAATAATAGTTCATTATTTTGAGTTCTCACCATGTGCCAGCTGGAGACCTAGTTCTCGGGATAGGACAGTTAAGCAGACATAGTCTCCATTCTCAAGTTGCTTAAAGTCTAGATTGCAATGCAACCAAACAAGAAATTGCAATTCTTTGTGATAAATGCAGGATGAGAGAAAGCACAGGGATTACATAAGAAGAGAACCATTTCAAACTGAGGGGCTGAGGGAAGGTAAAACCTAAAGGATGAGCAAGAGGCAACCAGCCATATTAATGAGCACAACATGATTCTTATCTGCATTTTAGAAATAAGAAGACTTGATGCTTCTATTACACACACTATGGGTTGGTCAGTCACTCTATTATGCGCTTTACAGACATAAAATAATTAGATCCTCACAACACCTTTGAGGTAGGTACAACTGTCATTTTCTCTATTTTACAGATGCATAGATATTTTCCAGAAAAAAATATAAATAAGAGGAGGTGAAGATTACAAACCAAAGGAGCACAATAAGCCAAGATACAGAGGTATGAAACATTCATATTTCAGAATGACCAAAGAATAATTTAATGTGAGGAGAGGGGCAGTAAGGGAACAGGAAGGGAAGCATTGGGTGAACCTGCAGAAGGGGCTGTGCACTTTCTGTGCCCCTGCCTAGCGAGCTCTGATCCCAGGTATCCACATGGCCAGCGCCCACACCTGCTTCAGGCCTCTGATCAAAGGTCTTCATGGGGAGGCCTCCCCTAAACATCCTGATTTAAACTGAACACTAACTTTACTCTTCTTCCCATTCTCTGCTTTATTTTTCTCCACAGCCTTACTATGGACTGACAAACTATATAGTTTGCTTATACACCTGGATTATTATCTATCTCTCCTCACTAGAATATAAGCTCCATGAGGGCATGGATTTCTTGTCTCCAGCTTTCCAACTGGTACTGCATCCTCGATGCTTAGAACAGAGCCTGGAACATAGGAGGCATTCATTAACTAGTGTTGAATGGTGCTCTTTAATTTTAGCCTCATTTTATGAAACTGAGGTACAGAATTTAGTAACTTGCCCGATTTACAGTAAGTGACACAGTTGGAATTCAAACTCAAGCTCTAGATTCTGTTTTAAACCACTATATGGTACCCCTACTCCTAAAGCACTCATTTAGTGGGTAAATAGAAAACAAAGAAATTCACAAATATAAAGTCGGATGGTGATACACCTTTTATAAAAAGGGAAGGAAACTGCAGGTTAGGAAATGGGCAGGGTGTCCTATTAAACTAAGAGCTGACATTTGAATAACAAAAGCAACAATAAAACCCAGACCTGGCTGGAGAGAGCAAGCCATGCTCTGTGCACCAGTTTGCACCACATATATAGATCCGAGAGTCATCTGCAATAAGGTAGTGTAAGAGTAAGAGAGACCTCTGGGGTTGAGGCTGTAGAAAGATAAGATGACTAAGGACTATATCCTGGGAAACACTAACATTTATGCAAGATGAACCAAGAGGACTGAGAAGAAAACAGAGAAAGGAATATCAGTAGAGAATGGTTTCATGTTAGTAAATCAAGCGAAAAATTGCCACCCAAAAAGGCTCAACATTAAACATTAAAATGAAATCACTAAACACAGCAATTGAACAGAATGTACTGATTTTGGCAAAGAGAGCTCACTAGAGAACAAAAGATTGTGATACAGTTTAAGATGAAAGAGATTAGAGCATGTATATCTAAGAAAGGAAGGAGGGAAACAAATGAGACTAAACTTGAAAACATAAGAAAGAAAGCGATGGTGCAAGTTCTAGAAAATACTAAAAGCCAGACCAGATAGATGAGCAAGATGCTAGGTAGAGGTATTATCCTTGATCATAAAAGGGGCAGTTTTGGGGCAGCTATGCACCAGAGTAGTTGAGGGTGGACCCAGGTTTCAGTCCTGGCTTCTTCATGGGATGGCCATTTAATTTCAAACAGGTTACCTCTGTATTAGTAAGATAAAGCTGACATAAAATTTCATACAGCAGGTGGCTTAAACAACAGGAATTTATTCCTCACAGATTTAAAAGCTGAGAAGTCCAAGGTCAAGCTGCCAACCAATTCAGCTCCCCAGTGAGGGCTCTTGCCTTGGTTTGCAGATGGCTGCCTTCTCACTATGTTCTTATGTGACAAAAGAAAAAAAAGGTATCTCTTCTTGTAAAGCCACTAATCCTATCATGAGGGCCTCACTCTCATGAACTCAGCTAAACTTAATTTCCTCCCAAGGCCACATCTCAAAATGCCATCATATTAGGAATTAGGGCTTCAACCTATGAATTTTGGGGGACACAATTCTGCCATAGCAATTTCTCCTTGTCTTTCTGTGTAAAAGTTGAACAGTAATAGAACTCATCTCAAAGAGTTGTGAGGATTAATCCACATAAAGTACCTGACCCAAGAGATAACTCTGAGGAGGCAGCGTGTGTCTTATTCCCAGCTCTGCCAAGAGCAGAGGTCCTCAAACATTTTAAACAGGGGGCCAGTTCACGGTCCCTCAGACATTCCACACATTCGCACTGCGGGCCCGGGACGAGTCGGCTGCTAAGCAGGACAGGCAGCGGCAGCAAAAACACCCGGCGGGCCGGATAAATATTTTCGGCGGGCCGCATGTGGCCCACGAGCTGTAGTTTGAGGACCCCTGGCCAAGAGACTTGGGACAGTCGTTTAATCTTGCTCAGTTCAGTTACCTCATAACTTAGTTATAAGGAATAATGACATTTGAGAACATAAAACAATAGTGCATACTTAAGCTGTAGAAGGTATTCATACTTGATAGTTTCCTCCCTACATATATATCCCTACAACAAGCATGTCAAACTCAAAGGCTAACACGGGCCAAATAAACAAGGTTTAAGTATATGTCTGCCACAAAAATACCAAAGCTTCAATTTTCATAGAAACATAGGTTTATTTTGATAGAGACATGCTGAATACAAAGGGCTGAAATAAATGAGTAATTGTTAACATAAAATAATAGAACATTTTAATAAAAATTAATAATTTTTCTTGAACATTAACTTACCTGACACTGAATAACTGCACAAATTCATAAGCGTAATGCAAATAAACCTATTTTTATTGTTCGCTGAAAGTGAAATATTTCCTGTTGTGCACACCAAACAAGTCAGTACAAGACTAATGACGTGGCAATTGGCTGCTAAAATATTCGCTGCTAGTATTAGTGGAGAGAAATGGTGCGCCTGCATGTAAGACGCATAAGGGAAATGAATGCAACACAATTATAGTAATCAGTCATTAGCGAACGTTGTATTTTGTTATTAATAATTATGTATAACAGGATATTGTAAAAATTAAGTTACAACATTTTTATTAAAATGTTTCTTACATACCTTTATATTGGCTGGGCTGCAAAAATATTCCTTGTGGGCCGCATTCGGCCCGCAGGCCGCGAGCTTGACATGCTTGCCCTACAACAACCCTCTAAGGAAGGTGTTATTATCTCTATTTTTCAGCTGAGGACACTAAGGCAATCAACAAGAGAAACCTGGCAGCTAGGCCTCATTTCTAATCACCAGGAGGAGCCTGGAGACCAGAATAGTTAAGTTCTGATAGATCCAGCAATTTCCATCCTGACAACTTTGATGGATTTAAAGTTGGGCTTTGAAGTATGCAGACTATAAGAGAATAAATATATAATTATCAAGATTGCTCTGTGAACTTTAATCCATACTCTATCATCATAATCCCCAGGCAGAAAATAATTGCAAATACTCAAATGCAGCAATAGCAACAAGGGCCAGAAATTTTCCACAAAGTCCCACCTCCTCCTTCCCACCCACACACAACACATTACTAAGTGACCGGCTCTCCGGCCCACCTGAAAGTACAAAAACACGTGAATTTATTTGCTGGTAAAGCATGTGGATGTTGAAGCTTTCTGACATTCAGGCAGTTAACCCTCCTGTTAAAAGCCCTTGCCACTACAACAGCCTGAGGCGCAGTCAAAGAAAATGTCAAAGATATTCAGAATGCTCAAGCGAATAAATGGGCTGCTCTCCAAAGCCCCGGGAAAGAGCAAGCTGAGCTTAGTAAAAACACAGTGGGGATCTTGCAGTATTTGCCACAGCCATTGCAGGGACATTCACATCACCATGTTTAAGGGAGGGAGCTCTTCCAGGAGTCATCACCCTGCTCTCCTAAATATTAACAAAGAGAACCGCAAAAGGAGTCAGGAGAAAGAAAAATGTAGAGGTGAACTTTTGCTTTCAATGTTAACAGTTGATTATCAAGACCACTGGTTCATGGTTCTCTCTCTCTCTCTCTCTCTCTCTCTCTCTCTCACACACACACACACACACACACACACACACACACATACACATTCATGCATACACGGAGATGACAGTGAAACCTTCTTTAAATAATCACTCAATGATGCAGATAAAGCTGCTGCTGGGTAGAAACAGTGACAAAGCCAAACTAAAGCTCAAACCCAATTCTAATGAACCTATATATGAAGATGGTTTCAAAGGCTTGTCTTTCACTGCGGAGTCAGCTGGCTAGAGCTCCTTGGTGCAGATTCTAACATCTCCTAATGAGGTGCAAAGATGGGTATCATGCTGTCCTGTTTCACCAGGCATGCCTTTAGAAATCAGATGAGTCTAATTTTAAAAGGCCCCCACTCTTGGGGGATTTGAAGTTTTGTGGGGGTTTTTTTCCTTAAAGCAGTTAGTGAGAAGCACAGATATATATATCTGAAGGTATAATTCAGCAAACCTGTGTTTCTTTAAAAATTTGATAAGCAGATTCACCATAAAAATATCTATTTCCAACTATACATAAGTGAAACTGTTCCACT
Organism: Myotis lucifugus; assembly: GCF_000147115.1. Taxonomy (NCBI): domain Eukaryota; kingdom Metazoa; phylum Chordata; class Mammalia; order Chiroptera; family Vespertilionidae; genus Myotis; species Myotis lucifugus. Next base: position 443,026 of record NW_005871313.1, on the reverse strand, counting down.
CAGTATATGTATTGCTCTTCTGGGAATAGGAAACATCTAAGAAGGTATCAAAAATACATCAAAATATAACATGAAAATACAGAAGTGGATAAAAGAAAAGCACATGTCAATTGTGACTTACATATGATAATGGGTACTCTTTTTAAAAAAGATTTTTATTGATTTTTAGAGAGAGAGGGAGGGAGATGGAAAAAGAGAGAAACACCAATTGACTGTGGGCATGTGCCCCAACCAGGAATCTAACCTGCAATCTTTCAGTGCATGAGATGATGCCCAACCAACCAAGCCACACCAGCCAGGGCAATAATGGGTATGCTTTAGCAGTTTCCCTTATCCTACATTAGGGCCAGCTCAATTCAAAATAGCAGATAGGTCCATAAGGAATATTGAATGAATTAAACTTTCTTTTTAAGAAAATCAGAAAAACTGTAAGTGTAACTGGACCTTTAAGACAATTTAGTTTCTGGAGAGTCTCAACTATTTTGGACTGTGATGAGCAGCTGGCATAACAATGCAAAGACTGTTTTGTTTCCTTTTTCTGATGCTTCTTCCTTTTGGAAGATAAGCTGCCAAGAACAATTCAAGGTATTTGAATAGAAAGCCTTTTGCTATCACCCTATCTATGGGTCATTTCAGTACCTGGAGCAGCTTAGGCAAAGCCATTGTCAGTCCCTAGACATGCACTCAGTAAGAATACAAGCATAACACTCTTAGGACAAGGAAATGAACCCTGAAATTTATTTTGCTATTTCAATTGAAAAATGATTTTTTTCATCAATACTTACTAAAATATGATGGGAAGAAATAGGAAGAATCATCTTTCTCCCTGTTCTTTCTGTGGGTATCTTAGCTTCTGAGCCAGGCTATCTGTGTCTGAAACTTGTCTCTGCCACTTAAAAGTTTTGTGAACTTGGACAAATCCCTTAACCTCTTTTTGGCTCAGTTTCTTCATATGTTCACAGGACTCTAATAGTACCACCACAGCAAGGAGTTTTTGTAAGAATTAAATACTTTGACATTTGTAAGACACTTAAAACAATGCATAGTATATGGTGTTTAATATGTGTTACTTTATATTATAATCATTATGTACACAGGCTAAAAATCTTCTCCCTGTATATTCCCATAGTTTCCAAAAGGTTTAAATCTCAGCAATTTTCCATGACAATAAACCTCCATAACTCCTTGCCAGCACATTTCTCAGTCTCTAGATCTGCATCGTGATTGGACTGCCTCTGTGCTTTATCTTCCCAATAAGCATGTCCTTCTGTTTCTCATCCTTGCTAATAGTGTCATCATCTCCTGACTCTCCAAGCCAAACTCTCAAAATCAGTCAGTATTTATTAAGTGCTTTCTAGGTGCTTAAGTATAAGAGCTAGTTAATCAGTGGTAGCAAGATAGATTTGATCTCTGACTTGATGGAATTTACAGCTATGTAGGAAAAACAGATATTGAACCAATATCTAATAACATGTATGATTTGGTAACTACTCTCTGAGACCCAGTTACAACAATAGTTCTAAAAGCAGAATCCAGGAAAGAACAAGGATTTCTACCATATTACTCTTTTCCCTGCATTGTGGACTGATAAAGCGCGCTTTATAAAATTCCCTCTGTGCCACCTTCTCAGGAGAGAAGACCAGGGTGGATTCATAGTGATTCAGGGAGGCAGGTGACTTGAGACATTCCTAGGAGACTGAGATGTTTGAAGGATATCACAGTGCTGCTATCACTGTGTCTGACCCTGTTTCAGTCTGTCCCTTTGTCCCCAAAGTACACTGAAAGTTCTAAAACCACATGCTTATAGGGCTAAATATTTTTAAGTTCTTGAGAGGAAACCAAGTGCTTCTCTCCAACACCTGTTTCCAATTAGAAGTTACTCCCTCAGAAAGTCGCATTAGTGGCAATTATCTGTACTTGAATTCAGGTGCTCCATCCCCCAGGCTTTTAGGTTTTGCGTAAACAGTAATTCCTTCAATAGAACATTCAACAAGTATGTATGAAAACTGGCTATTTGTCATCAGTGGACAGGTTTCAGAAATACAGCTGTAAGTGAAACACAATCTCTGCCCTCAAAGAGTTTTCAGTCCATTGCAGGAAACAAACAGTAAGCAAGCATTCCCGAAGTAGTGTGATGAGCAATACTAAAGAAAGCCACCCATGCTAGACAATTGAGGTAAATAGGCTTTTGGAAGGAAATGACAAAAGGGCTGAGATATAGGAAATAATAAAAAGTTAATTGGGGACAGTGAGCAAAAAAGAGAGTAAAAAAATAAAAATAGAGCTCCAGGTAGAGGCGTAGTTTTGAAAAGGCTCACACATGAGACACGATGTGGAATGCTGGAAAGGCTAGAAGAAAAAAAAATCCAATGTGGCTCCAGAACAGAGTGTGAAGTAAAGTCAGGTAGAAGGCAGAGATGGGGCTTGCAATGATTTGCTAGATCATAAGCAGCTTTGTCGGCCATCCCAGGGAGATGACATTTTCTTCTTGGGGTAATGCAAGCCATGGATGATTTTAAGCAGGGAATGACATTACAAGATTTTTATTTTATAACAAACATTCTGGCTAATATAAATAAGGACTAGAACCAGAAAATAAGACTAGAGGCTAAGATATTATTATGAACAGTGAACTAACATTTCCAGTTTATGTTAACAGATAGGTCCAGTGTGCTGAAAGATAAGAAGGAAGGGACTAGAGTAGTGGACATTGGAATGGGGGAAATTGGTTGTATTGGAAAGACAGTAGAGATAAATATAGTAGGATGTGGTAACTAATTCAATGTTATGGCAAAACAGAGGGAGCCTTGAGTTCCAAGATATCTGACTTGGACAAATTAAGCCAAAGATAGTGCCATTTACAAAGATGGAGAACACAAGATAAAGAATGATTAAGGGGGTTCAGGCCCCCAATAGATCTGAGTTTCTGAACTTCGCAGGCTTCTTGTTAATGACAGTCCCATATAAGCGTTAGGGTTGTTAGCTGGATATTAGTGAGGGAAAGAAAGCATAGGGAGAGTCAGAGATTGTTGAGAATATTCAGTGGAGAAGCAGAGGCCTGTTTGCTTCACCAGGAAGTTACAGCTTCACATTCCTCCCAGGAAACCACCAGTCCATTCCCCACAGATAACTGGGGGAAGGTAAACACATGCACAATTAAGTCAAAATGGTATGGGGGAGGTGCTGGACCAGAGAGGCCTGTCAGTCTAACCTAGGGAAAAGATCATTGGCTAGGGGGTGGACCCCAGTGCAAGCCTGGGAAAGTTTGGGAAGCTGATTAGTTATTTTGAATAAACTTCTGATTCCTGCCAAATCTGAGAATACATAATTCCAGTTGAACAATGAATCTCTCTCCTTCTCTGTCTCTCTCACTGTTCCAGTCCCCCTTCCTT
>NW_005871313.1:329244-439534 GCF_000147115.1 Myotis lucifugus | reverse complement strand
CCGGCCCCCCCCCCCCCACACACACTCTCTCATGTCCATTCAGGTCTACCAGTCGTCCTGGGGCCTACAGACCATGCAGGCTCCCAAGGACTATGAAACAGGAACTCTGGGCACTGGTTTTTATTTTGTTGCTGCTGAAGACACAGTTGGGACTTTTTCCATGGTGGAATGTAGGGAAATGGGACATTGGAAGCTCAGAGGCAGGGGCAGCCCATCACCAATAAACCACCTTGCCACATCACAATCTTCTGTGAGTGGATCCTTAAAATGCTTTTCTTGTGATCCTGTGGAAGAGCCTGTTTCCTCCCAACAACATAACCAGGTCTATTAATGATCCCACTTACTCACTAAACTGTGTTCCCCCCAAATTCTTATGTTGAAGCTCTCATACCCAGTACCTCAGGCTGTAACTGTATTTGGAAATAGAGCCTTTAAAGAACTGATTAAGTTAAAATGTAGTTGTTAGGGTGGGCCTTAATCCAATATGCCTGTCATTCTTATAAGAAGAGGAAATTGATATCTACAAAGAGACACCAGAGATGTGCACACTCAGAGGAAAGACCATGTGAACAAACAGCGAGAAGGTGGCCATCTGTATGCCAAGGAGAGAAGCTCCAGAATAAACCACACCCACTGACACCTTGATTCTAGACTTCCAGAATCCAGAACTGTGAGGAAATAAATTTCTGTTGCTTAAACTACCCAGTCTGTGGTATTTTTATGGCAGTATGCAGGCAGAATAGTAAACCAATGCACCCTTTAAATCAGACCTGCCTCTGGGGGACTCCAGAGGCAGGTGCCCTGGCGGGGCTGAGGGTACTGGGCGCCGCCATCTTGTGGCTGTGGGCGCTGCCATCTTTGAGGGCGTGGCAGTCAATTAGCATATTCCCTCTTTATTGGCTGTGGGTGCATCCATATTTGAGGGTGGGGCAGTCAATTAGCATATTTCCTCCTTATTGGCTGTGGGCACCACCATCTTTGAGGGTGTGGCAGTCAATTAGCATATTCCCTCCTTATTGGCTGTGGGTGCCTCCATCTTTGAGGGCGGGGAAGTCAATTAGCATATTCCCTCCTTATTGGCTGTGGGCACTGCCATATTTGAGGGTGAGGCAGTCAATTAGCATATTCCCTCCTTATTGGTTGTGGGTGCCACCATCTTTGCAATGGCGTGAGGGTCAATTAGCATATTCCCTCTTTATTAGATAGGATAATAGGGAACAAAGGAGAGGTCACATATTATAAACAAGTTCAGATGGGCAGCTTCACCAGGAAGCTACAGCTTCATACTCCCCAGGGAATCACTGGTTCATTCCCTTCAGATCACTGGAGGAAAGGAATCAAACTAAGGGGGAGATGGACACATGCAGAGTGAAGTCAGTGACATATGAAAGGTGCTTGTATGTCAGTCTAGCCTGGGAATAAGATCATTGGCTAGAAGGGTAGAGCTCCTGCAAGTGTGTGAAAATCCCCAAACAAAAGGTCCTTCTCTCTTGTCTTCTGGTTCCCCCTTACTCTTTCTTGCTCTGTGACCCACACTTGTCTTCCATGTGGCCTTAAGCAGTCACATGGCCCATGGCCATGCAGACTCCACATGCAATTAACTACAGCTGGGAACACAAGCTAAGCTAGCCAGATGCTGGACTGAACAGGACTTTAATATGGAGCAGAAATTATGGGCAGTGGCCTTAATTCTGGCCCTGCTGAAGACAAGATTGGACTTCTTCCATGGTGACACGGATAGAGATGGGACCTTGGAGGGGAAACTCCTAAATTTTATATCATCAATAAAACTTTCCACGAAATCACATCCTCCCATGAGGGCCTCAGAAATTTCTTTTTCCCATTCACTCCAAGAACTCCACTTCTACCGATAACACTTTGAGTAGCAACACTTTAAATGAAAGTTTCTCAAAGTGAATCCAGGAACTCCTTAGAGCCAAATCACTTAGGGCCTTGCTAAGCAGGGGGATTTCTGTCCAAGCTTTTGAATTAAAAACCCTAGGCCAAGAGATGGGTCTCAGGATACATGTTTTTAACAAGCTTACAAGATACAATTATATTTGTACCAAAATTTGAAAATTACTCCCAAAGATCCCGTTCAAGTACCACAGGTAAAAATTCAATCACTTGCTCATCTCCCACCTTGTAGTTTGTCCTGTGAAAGCTGGAATGTGTTTGGTCAACATGGGCCACGTTAGTGACCATCCCAGCAGGTCCTGTGGAGAGACTCTAGTATTTGGGAGGAAACCTTGTCAGGAACTGACACTCCGATAGAAGTTAAAAGCAGCTCACAGTCACAAAAGTAATTTGAAAAGAACCTCCCAGGCTTTTAAGCAGCTGCTTTTGCATATGAAAGGTGAATGTTGAGGGAATAAAACCCAAAGGGAAAATATGTTACAATACTTTCAGGTTTCTTCTAAGGAATGCAATTTGCTTCATTAGCTGAAGCTTCACACCTCCTAAGGATTAAAAACAACCATATCACCCCCTGACAATTCTGGACACAATTGTAAGTAGGTGCAATTTGCCTGTCATCTGGATCCCCTTGCCTTGCTCCTTTAGTTTCATCTTTACTTACCCTCTCAACTATCCCTCATTCTTTTCCAAAATCTACTTCTCCATATCCAATTCTCCCTCCATCCAGCCCAGTGGTTCTCAACCTTCCTAATGCCGTGACCCTTTAATACAGTTCCTCATGTTGTGGTGACCCCCAACCATAAAATTATTTTCTCTGCTACTTCATAACTGTAATTTCGCTACTGTTATGAATCGTAATGTAAATATCTGATATGCAGGATGTATTTAGGTGACCCCTGTGAAAGAATCGTTCGACCCCCAAAGGGGTCGCGACCCACAGGTTGAGAACTGCTGATCCAGCCAGAGGCTGCTGTTCTCCACACAACCTCAAGAGGACTGGCCCCTGAGGGTAAAAAGGCCAGTCTTGCTGTCAGGAGACTGTGGTTCTACTCCTTTCCCTTCCACTCTCCAGGCTGTAGTGTGATCGTTGTAACTAGCTAGTGAAAGGACAGAACGGGACTGATAGCTGTGTCCCTGACCCCACTTCCAAGAAAAAAAACCACAGAATATATCAGTTACTCAGCCTGCCCTTATCTCAGCCAATAGGAATGCCAGGGAAACAAACCCAAGGCCAAAAGTATGCTGACCACCCCCCTGTCTTTGTGTAACCAGACCCTAGCTGCACCCTGCCCTTGCATCACTAGCCCCCGGCCCTCACTCAACTAACCAGAATCGGCCAAATCAGTGGTTCGAGTGGGCCCTCACCCCCCGACCCAAGCCCTATAAAGTCTTTGTTCTTTCGAGACTTGGGGCTCTCTCGCATCCTGCCACTGCGTCGGTGGAGGCGGAGGGACCAAGCTCAGCTTGAATAAAGGCTCTATGCTTTAGCATTGGACTCAGCGCTCCCTGGTGGTTCTGTTGGGGGTCTTGAAATCTGGGCATAACACTAGCTAATATTAATAATAGGAAGAGTGCAAAGTGGAGGCCAGACGTTAAGAGCATGGTCATCATCTGGGCAGCTTCACTAGGAAGCTACAACTTTACACTCCTCAGGGAACCACAGGTCTATTTCCTTCAAATCACTGGGGGAATGGGTCAAACAAGGGGGAAAACGGATTCATGCTCAGTGAAGTCCGGATGACTTAGGGAAGGTGCTTGCCGGTCAGTCTAGTCTGGGGAACCATGGATTGGCTAGGAGGGTAAAGCCACCACAAGCATGTGAAATCCTGAAGGATTCATTGGTTAAACTCCTGGTTAAAAATCCCCAAGCAAAGAATTCTCACTCTCTTGTTCCTCTTAACTTCATTCCTGTTCCCTTGCACTCCCCTGCTTCATGACCTGCACCAGCACACCATGCGGCCCTATAAGCTGCATAGCCCATGGCCATGCGGACCCCACACCCAATGCACTGCAGCTGGGAACATAAGCTAACCTAATCAGATACTGTGCCGGACTGGAATATAATATGGAGAGAAGACTCCGGGTAGTGGCTTTGATCTTTGCCCTGCTGAAGACAAAATGGGACTTTTTCCATGATGGAATGCAGGGAGATGAACCTTGAAGGGGAACTCCTTTAATATTACATCATCAATTACCTGATACCTTATTCTCTGTGGGGGTCTCAAGAAATTCTTATTCCCACAGCACCCCAAGAATCCTACTTCTACCAGCAACAGGTAGGGACACAGAGAACACCCCACTGATAACAGTAGGACTCCTGAAGTGAGTCTGTTATCTCTCTGGCCCTCATTTTCTTCACGTGTGAAAAAAAAAGATCAGCTAGATTACCTCTCAGATCCCATCAGCCAATAAAATAATTTGATTTTACCAATGAGTAAAAAGGAGCTTTGGATCTATTGCTGAATTAATTTTTCACAAGTATCCTTCGCAAACCTTAAAATTTCAACTCACTTTGCCTCAATTTCTTATCAGTAAGATTGAACTAACAATATATTGGCAGACTGCCCCGCCTTTAGTACTCTACCAAGTTCTGACCATTACCTGCTTCCAAGGTTAGCATTAGTCCATCCAAGCCTAAAGACTTTACTTGCTCACCATCCAACTTTCCTTGTGTGGGTGGGAGGATGGGGACCCACAAACACATTTCTCTTACAAATGTCATAGGACCTCATAAATTCAAATGAAGGAGGCACAGCTGTGGGGTAAACATTTGTGGGGTAAACATTTCTGGCACCAGAAGTGGGATGAGGGAGGGGGTTTTGCTGACTACAACATGCTCAAACACTCCCGTCAGCTGGGACAGCAGTTATCCCCTGTTTCTTGGAGGATAATTGGGTTGCAATCAAGGGCTTCTACACCACTAAATCTATACTACATATTCTAACGCAATAATAAAGTTCAAGAATTTGAGTCAGAACTTGGTTCAAATCCAGGCTCTTTTTACCTACATGGGTACTTTACCCAACTGCTCCGTTTTCTCCTTTGTAAAAGGGAGTAATCCTATCCTATAATCACCTTTTATACTGCTATCACTAGCAGTATAAAGAGAAAATATTAAGTGTTAAATAAATGGCAAATAATTATTATTTTACTCATCATATCCATAAAGAAGACCAAGCCAATTTCATTATTTCAAAATGTCATATCCTTAGCACTGAACTGACCTAAGCATAACTACTCATCAAGGAGGCATGGTCACACTTCAAAGAACAAGCCCATCAGAAAGTGCAAGCTCTGCCAAACAAACGGTACGCCTAAAACCTTGATATGGACATTTTGCCGTTAGCTTGTGTATCTTTAACAGGGAGAGCAGTACTTTTCCCTTAATGAGCTCTTCCACAGTGTGGGGACACTGGGGGACCATTAGTATTTTCCTCTGCAAAGTGAACAAGGCTCGCGGTTCCATAGTAACAACAGCTGAATAATTCAAACTGAGGAGCTTACAAAACAGCAATTTACCTAGGAATGTGTTTATAGTCTCTTAGGCTATAATCCTAATGAAAGGGCTTCTCATCAAGGCCGTTATTATTCTAGAAAAAAAACAAAAAACACATGCTCATATACACACACACAAACACATGAACACACTTTGTTTTTCAGTATTTTCTCAGGAGAGGAATACCAAAAAAGAGAGAGAATATTTATAAGTGAGCAAGGATTCCCTCCATAAGCAACATTAACTTCCCTTCCAATACTTGGAATAAGCTCCGTTTTGAATTACGACACATCTGGGGCATAACTAGGGAGAGAGGAACAACTGCAATCAGCAGAAGCACTGATTACACCTGTAATGACTGTCAGAAATGTGCCTGTGGGCAAAAAGGGATTCACGTTAGCATAAAACACACACAGCCACTTTCCACTTGCTCTGTTAGTCCTCAGAGGCACATCCACAAACCTCAAGCACCAAAATCACCTGAAGAGATTTTTTTTTTAATTATAGATTTTGAGGCTCCACCCCTAGAATTTTCTGTTCTGTGTATCTGAGATTAGGCCCAGGAAGCAGTATTTTAAAACACTTCTTCTGCATGATGTGCAACAAGACTTGCAGGCATTGCTTCCTTAATCAGGTAATGTATTATATTGCCTGAACTAGGTTAGAAAAAATTCACTCTGAATCTATGGTGTATGCCATTAAAATATGTGGCTGAAGAATGAATGAGGTAAATGTATCTATACATTAATAATTTCCACTTTAAATGCTAAGATCTTTAAAAGTTCAATTCCTAAAATTTGAAATAACCAGAAATACATTTTCCAGATCATGTGATGAACCAAAATTCATTCCTTTAAAAAAAAGTAAACATTAAAAATAAGGCCATAAAAGAAATCAACTTTTGAGGTGTGGTCCAGAGTTTGTGACTCATTCACTTTCAGCTCCCAGCATGCTGGATCATCAATTCATTAGCTTGGTAACCCTAGGGCATTGAAGAACTCTGAATCTTCAAAGCACTATTCAGTTATGTAGACCCCACTGTGCAAATTGTTAGCCTGAAATGTTAACACTCTTCTTTATGCCAGACAGCTTGAATGTCCAGCACCAAAAATAAACCTTCTACACACAAACCCCTGAAAGGTGTTGAAAAGATGAAACCCATAGGTCAATGCAAGAACAATAGTGCAAAAATAATGAGCTAAGGTTCTTCCTACCTCTTTAAAAAATAAGGTAACACTTTTGAGGAAGATGGCGGCACAGGTAAACACCTATGTGCACCACCTCTCACAAACACATCAAAATTACAACTAAAATAGAGAACAACCATCATCCAGAACCACTGGAAAGCTGGCTGAATGGAAGTCCTACAACTAGAGAAGTAAAGAAGAAAGCACAATGAGACTGGTAGGAGGTACAGAGGCATGGAACAAGCTGGTCTAGCACCCATGTGTGCCACTTTTTTAATTGAGGGAAAGATCATGTGGAGGCTTCCCAGAGGAGCAAGGCCACACCATACCCCCACCCCAGGGTCCCAGAGCTGGGAAAAGAAGTCCCTATGGGCAGTAAGAACTATAGGCTACAAAAACCAGTGCAGATTGGGGCTCAGTGACACAGAGGCTGCTGGAGTCCCAGCTGTTCCTCTTAAAAAGCTGGCACCACAAACTGAACTTACAAGACTCTGCTTCCTCTGAGCTCCAGCACCAAGGCAAGGCTCTGGGGGACACAGACACATATAGGAGGAACTGGATTGTCTAGCATTGTCTAGCAGAAACTCAGGGGTGGCTTTCTCCCAGATGGCAGTGCTCATAGGGATCATTGTTCCTATGCTGGGACCTCCCCGGTTGCAGGGCTGATTGGCAGCCATTTCTGTTTGCTCTGCCCTGGTAATTCCCTAAGACCCTGCCTCATCCAATTTATAACCCCATCCAAGCTGTGTGCAGTGCTTTTGCATACAAATGGCCTGTCCTTGCTCAGGCTAAAATCTCTCAAACAAGCTGCAGCTGGGTCAGGGAGACCCAAACCTTTTAATAAAAGGCCTAAGACCTGGCACCAGCACCAGCCTGCTTTTCTTCATAGATGGGCCTCATCTGGGCACTTCCAAACCCAATATAAAGAGGAGGAATCTGCAGATCTCTCTGTAGCTCCTGCTGGTTGGCCTCAGGCAGTGGCTGACTTTGCATCTCCCTGGAGACCCAAGAGCCAGTGTACCCAGTGGTCAGTGTCAGACTATTCCAGATTACAACTCTACACATCCATAAGCAACACACTTACGGGGCAGACTCAGTGAGCACCAAAGTCTCACAGAAACAAGTACAGCTCCATGGGGGTGTCTCCTGCATAGCAGCTCTCCCCCTGTAGTCACAGGTGGTCCTCATAGCCAATTGGCCTAGAGGTCAATTCCTCCCGGTGACCCCAACAGAAATCAAGTCTCAACTACAACAAGACTGTGCTCATAGCCCACAAAGGGATGCACCTAGAGCTCCCAGCTCAGGTGACTGGGGAGGCTAAGCCATTGGGCCCTATAGAACACCTACTACACAAGACCACTCTACCAACTCAAGGAGACATAGCAGCTCTGCCCAATACATAGAAACAAACAGGGAAGCAGCCAAAATGCAGAGATTAACAAACATGTTACAGATGAAAGAAATGGAGGAAAGCAAACTACTGGATATAGATCTCAAAACCACGGTTATAAGGTTACTCAAGAATCTTCTAGAAACCTCCAAGGGACCTAGTGAGACTTTCAAGGATCTTAGTGAGAATGCCGAAAGAAAGAAAGAAAGAAAGAAAGAAAGAAAGAAAGAAAGGCAAAAGAACTGGTCAGAAATTAAGCATACACTGACTGAAATTAAGAATAATATACAGGGATTCAATATTAGAGTAGAGGATTCTTGGAATCAAATCAACTATTTGAAATATGAAGAAGCAAAAAACACCCAACCAGAAGAGCAAAAAGAAAAAAAAGAATGAAAAAATATGAAGATAGTATAAGGAGCCTCTGGGACAACTTCAAGCACACCAACATTTGCATTATTGGGGTGCCAGAAGAAGAGAGAGAGAAAGATATTGAAAACTTATTTGAAGAAATAATGACAGAAAATTTCCCCTACCTGGTTAAAGAAACTTACAAGTCTAGGAAGCACAGAGAGTTCCAAACAAGAGGAACCCAAAGAGGACCATACCAAGACACAACATAATTAAAATACCAAGGGCTAAAGATAAAGAGAGAATCTTCAAAGCAGCAGGAGAAAAGCAGTTAGTTACCTACAAGGGAATGCCCATTATGACTATCAGCTGATTTCTCAACAGGCCAGAAGGGAGTGGCAAGAAATATTCAAAGTGATAAATAGCAAGGACCTACAAACAAGATTACTCTACCCAGCAAAGCTATCATTTAGAATTGAAGGTTAGATAAAGAGCTTCACAGATAAGAAAAAGCTAAAGGAGTTTATCACCACCAAACCAGTATTATATGAAATGTTGAAGGGTATTCTTTAAGAAGAAGAAAAAGATTAAAAATATGAACAACAAAATGGCAACAAATACATACCTATCAATAACTGAATCTAAAAATCAAAATAAGTGAAGAAGAAATCTAATGAACAGAATAAACTGGTGAATAAAATAGAATCAGAAGCATGGAGACTGACGATTCTCAGAAGGAAGGGGGCTGGGGCGGGAAGAGATTAAACGAAGATCTTATGTGCTTGTAGGCATTACCTATGGACACAGACAATAGGGTGGTAAAGGCCTGGCGTGGGGTGGGAACTGGGTGGAAGGGGGCAATGGTGGGGGAAAAAAGAGGGACATCTGTAATAATCTCAACAATAAAGATTTTAAAAAAATAAGGTAATGATTGCTGCTAATAGAATAATGAGGAAGGAGACTGTATACATTTTGATATAAAAGTTGTATCTATGGCTAATTAGTTAAAACAAAATAAGATCCTCCCTGAGAGGACTGGGAATATGATGAATTTGAACTTGAAGGTCAGTTTTCAGTAATCCATATTGCTCTCAGTCTGGTCAGGTTCTTTGCCATTTACTTAGGGAAGAGAAGAAATCGTTGTTAGATCATTGACAATATAACTAGAACAAAAGGATTTCCTAGTTAAAACTTAGATATGCAAAAGATCCAAAGTGGATGTTAGACACTTTTCCCTTCATTTTATTCACACATTATTCAGTAGCACTTTTTCAAAGTTTTGAACTGAGGTTCAAAGAGATTAAGTAACTTCCCCACAGTCAAAACACAAGTAACTTTCAAAAATGGAAGTAGAACTCTTCCTTAGTTCCTCAAACACCTTAATCTCTTTCTCTCACAATACTTTTTTCTTTCCTATCTGTTGGAAAAATGCAAAGCTAGATTCCTTGTGTGACTGTTTATTTAATTATTTTTCTCCCTTACTAATCTATGGGTGCCTTGGAGGCAGGAATCTTCTTTTTTTTTCTCTCTCTACTGTTTACTCAGAAGCCAGGAAAATGCCTGCCTTATAGCAGGCTCCCAATAAGTTCATGTTGGGCCAAAAGTAGGCTTACAGTTCTTCATATGGAAAATAATACAATAATTAATAAATAATAATATACAAATGAACTCTGTGTTTCACATACTCACAATCACAAACCTAAATTTGCCCCACCTTGTATTTACTGAATGAATGAAGGCTTGACTCCAAAACCCATATTTTTTTTCCTTCTAACTTCATTCTCTTCTATAACCTATTCCTGCCATCTTAAATTCCAAATAATACATACTCTTATATCCTTAGTGTATCTTTATTATCAGCAAGGTACAGATAATTATTCAGGTTTACTTTTAAATTTTCATCAACTTTTTTCTATGTCATGTAAACAAAACTCTAGCAGTGATTCTCAACCTTCTTGATGCCGCGACCCTTTAATACAGTTCCTCATGTTGTGGTGACCCCCAACCATAAAATTATTTTCGTTGCTACTTCATAACTGTAATTTTGCTACGGTTATGAATCGTAATGTAAATATCTGATATGCTGGATGTATTTTCATTGTTCGCCACCCACAGGTTAAGAACCGCTGTATGCTATGTTCATAGCAGCACAATTTACAATGCTAAGATCTGGAAACAACCCAAGTGCCCATCAGTAGATGAGTGGATAAAAAAGCAGTGGTACATTTATACCATGGATACTATGCAGGAGTAAAAAAGAAGAATCTCTTACCCTTTGAGACAGAAAGTATCATGCTAAGTGAAATAAGACAATCAGAGAAAGACAAGTATAAGATGATCTCACTCATATGTGGAATCTAATTAACAAAATAAACTGATGAACAGAGTGAATGTAAAGACATGGAAGCATGGAACAGAGTGCAGAATCTCAGAGGCAAGTAGGGGCGAGGAGGGGAGGAGGTAATCAACCAAAACCTTTTATGCATATATGCATAACCCATGGACACAGACAATAGGGTAGTGAAGGCCTGGGGCAGAGGGTGGGGCGAGCAGGAGGGGGTCAATGGGGGGAAAAGTGGACACATGTAATACTTTCAACAATAAAGAATTATTTTTTAAAAATTTTTAAAATTTTTTAAAAGACTAGCCCCCCTGAGAGGGGGGACCTCTAAGGAACTATGAAGGGGTTAGATAGTGTCTAACTTTTCCTGTAAGATGTAAATCCATGGAACCCACTCAGAGAGAACTACTTCAACTGGTATGTATAAAGAAGCTGACAAGATAGCCCCCATCTCGACAAAAGAATACCCTATAGATCTATAAATATTTCATTCTTCCCCAAAACAACAACAACAACAAAAAACCCTTCGTCCAGAATTCATTTTCCCCAATCCCTCTCCTTTCCCTTGGTGATGTAAGCTTGGAAACATTCATGCCAATCTACAAATGAGCTCCAAATTTTTCTTCTTTTTTTCCATCATATTCATACAGGAAGATGCTTTTTCTTCCTTTTTAGGGCTTTTGAAGATCTCTTACAGGCAGCAGCTGAGGAGTTTCCATGGCACAGCAACTCTGCTAGCTCATTTCCATTTGAATCCTCCCCCTCAGGCTGCAGCATTTATGTCTTCTTCATGAAAATAGTATAGGGGGTTCTTATTCAGGATTTTCACTTCTCTGTTTCAAGGATAGTACCTTTGCATTTTTGCTGGATATGCAGCACTTTGCACATTTTAATCTCCTACTTCAACCCCAGACGACTCAAGGACAAAAACACATTTGGGCATTTTGTTTCCTTTTATGGTTGATGATAATCAGAATAGCTAGTCAATCCATCTGTACCAGTTTAGCAGGTGTTGGCTTTTGATAAATAACAGAAATCTGGGTGAGGACTGTGTAGCATCGAAACATTTGACTTAACAGTTAAACACCTGGGTGAAAGATTGACATTTTATATGCTATAGTACAAACACAGCTCATCTCTTAAATCCTTTATGCCTCCTTAGAACTTGTATTTGGAGATGCTAATTTTCACCTTTCTGTTTTTAAAATCACATATGTTCATATTTTCAAAAGCATTCTCTCAGGTTGGTTGGTTGCATAATTCAATGTTCTAATATGTGTTTGTGCAAAACACATTCACAATTTAAAAGGGCATTTGGATGTACAGAACAGTTGTTTAAATTCTGACACTCCAGTGCAAATCAACAAAAAAACATTTGAATCTGAATTGTATGAATTTTATATAATACTCCCTGGGAATATTAAAACTCTGGTACCCCTAGGAGATAACAGTAATAAAAGATACATTCAAGAATATTTATGTAGGGCCTGAGATATGCCAGGCGTTCTGCTAGGTGCTAGGGGCATAAAATGAGTGAGAGGAAAACTCTGTCCTTAAATTACACACTATTTAACAAGAAGGATAGACACTGACACTAATCATTGACATACAGTCTGATATGAGCTGTGATTGAGGTATGAAAAATATAGAACATTTCACATTTGCTTGACATTATGCATACTCAACATTAATAGCATCCCAGATATAAGCTATTTCTCCAGGAGTATTTTTCTCTCCTTTGTTAACCAAATATTTTTCTAGGAATAAAATATTGAGGGTCATAAGGGTTGCCCAAAGGGAAGAATGATTTAATCAACATCCTCACTCCATTTTACAGTTGCATCAAACCATGAGTCAACACCCATTAGAAGCCTTCAAGGCAGGGGAGCAGGAATAAATGAAATCACAGTGAGGAAGAAAACCTTGTCAATTCCAAAATCTTAAACAGGGAAATCATTAAGTCTTAAGCTAGAATTTCAAGCAATTCAACTCCTCACGATAGAGAAAGGCATCCACACAGATGCTGCAGTTGATGTGTTGTACGTGGGACTGTGACAAGATAGAAAAACTGCTTAACAATCAAAGATAGACACATACACCTTATGGAAAACTGCTGAGGGGGCAGTCCTAAGAGGATAAGGTTTGCCTTAGACAAATGCAAGTCAACAAGAATAGAACTAAGAGAAAACAATATTTAGTCTGTCATGAGAGTACTGAAAAGAACTAGGCATGAAAAAAGTAAAAACAAGAAAATCTGAGACAGTGCTGGACTAAGAGGGGAATGAACCAGAGTAAGGATTATTGTTCCTCCCTCTGGTGTAACATTTATTAGAGTATACATTTCTTGAGCTCACAAGGAATGTTAAACTCTGTATTACCGATTGTATAAGAGGAACTAAGTGAAGCATACAGCATTCCGAAGGAAAGGGTCTCCTTGCTGACTGCACTGCGATTGAAGTGACTGACAATGGCCGCATTTGGAGACTACGTAAAGGTTAGAGCCCGCCACTTGTAATTCACTCTTGCAGCACTTCCAGCAACCATGTACTTCACTCTCAACTACTCTGATTTGACCTTGAGTCCAGGAATAAATGCAATTATGATTGCTGTTTAACTAGCTGCTCCTTTCTTCCCACCCTCCCTGGTCCAAAGCAGTCTTTTTGTTCAAATCCCAATCTGGCTATTAAGAAAATAAGCATCCCCCTTGCAGTAGCTGATGATGTCAGTTTAAAACAAAAAGAAGAAAAGGGAAGCAAGTGACAGTGCAGAATCCCAGAAAAGTTCAGCAGTCTTTCAACTGTCAGTCTTCTTTATAGAAAATCAAAAATGACAATTCCCGAGAAAGGGTATAATTTCCCAAACCAGATAAAAAGACAATGAATATCAAACTGCAAACTGCAGTGAAATCGTAGCAGGCTCTCGTGTTCTCATCCTCTCTCTCTCTCTCTCTCTCTCTCTCTCTCTCTCTCTCTCTCTCCTCCCTCCCTCCCCTCTTCCCTCCCTATCACCCCCCCTCTCTCCCAACCTTCTTTCGCCTCTCCCTTCTCCTTTCTCTTCTCTCCTCTCTCTCCTCTGCCAAAGTTTTCTCACATCAAGCTGCTGCCATGGGTTGCAAATAAATGAGTTTAAAAACAGCTTTTGACAGAAATGAGGTAAAAAAAAAAAGGTTTTATATTTGTTTTTGTTTTTTCTCCCACTTTCTCTCTCCTCTTGGTTCAGTACCTACACCCTGGAGCTGTGAAGTTTCCATAGTAGCTACATATTCAAAATTTTGTGGGTTTTTTTTGTTTTGTTTTTTTATTGTTTGAATCCTCTGAAGACCCTGAGCCAGTTGGGATCAGGGACAATCATTTTACCTTTATGTCTTCAGCTCCTAGTGAAATGCTTGACACAAAATAAATTGGCAATAAGTATTTATTGAATAAATGAATGTTATCTTCTTGATTTGGTCTCTCTCAGAGGTAAGTGAGAATTGTTATGTTTTAGCAATGGTCTCAGGTCCACAAAAAAGACATATGCCCAGAATTATCATTTACGCATTCATTCCTATATCAAAAGGTATTAAAAATTATCTGGGCAATAATGGAAAGAAGATGGGCTTTTCAACCAATCAAACTTAAGCTCTTAGTCTGGATTCAGCATTTATGAACTGGGCTAACTCTGGGCAAGTTACTTAATCTCTCAGAATCTGGTTTCCTCACCTGAAAATTGGAGGAGATAATATCTAATTATATGGTTATTGGTGAGGGCTTAAATGCATAATGTATATAAAGCATCTGAGTCACAATACCTAGCTCACAGTAAACACTACATAAATGTTAACTATGTCAAAGTGCTCAGAGCTGTGCCCAGCACATAAGAGGAACAGGATAAATAATAGTTCCCTCCCCCCATAGATTCGATTATATGCAAAGCATTAAGGTCCAACTATATTGTCTTACAGAATGTACATTATAGTGGCAGAAATAAGATATTTCCTCCATGAATAAAATGTAAGTTGGTGGTTGATGGATGTTGTGTTAAATATGTCATCCTGGGGTCCTGTTTCATCACTGGCTTCCCAGTAAGGTTAAATTTAACTTGAGACATAGAAAGGGATTTCATAACTTGCTTTGGTGTATTTTAGGCAAAGATTTAGTACAAACCTTAACTCTACTTGTGCCTGCAGAGATTTATATTCTGCTTCTAAGTCAAATCATTTGGAATCAACTCCATTGCATACATTAGGAAATAAATACCCCATAAATACACTCATATCTATTCTGCTGCTGGAAGCTGGAAATAGCCATGAATTGTTGTTGCACTTTTCATTTTTCAGGAATGGCACATATAATAAATAAATAAACACTTGAAAGGCAAATCAATACTATATAACCTTGTTATGAGAGGCTCATGCCCATTTTAAACAGGCTGCCACGAATACAGAATTGCCCTCTCCTTCTGCATACCAATGTAAACTGCCACGTGATCTATCCTGAGGATTTAAATTCTGAACACAAAGATTAGCAATAAGCTTGATGATACATCATATTTACTTTTCAAATGATCCCCTTAAATAAAAAATTCCAGTTCTAACTAAGTGGCTCCATAAAAGGTATAAAAGACTTCTAAGCACTGTTCTCCATACTGACAACCTAGAAAAGAATTAAAATTTACCCAGTGCACAAAAGATAGATTTTATTACCATTATTGCTGATACCACTAGATAATACCCATGGTAGGTGCTCCTTAATGAATACCACTAAGATGTCAGTATATGGCTATAGGCTTAATCCTTACAGCAACCTCAAGGAGTAGATACTATCACTCCCATTTCACAGGTAAGATAACTAAGACTCTCATATGAACATTGTCTTTGCTCACTGTTTCTGTGTGGTCAGCAGGCAAGTTTTATGTCAAATAATACAAAATTAGATTCTAGTTCTTCTCATCTTCACAGTGATCAAACCTCACCTCTTCTTTACCTATATATAGCCTTTCCATGTGTTCTCTCCAGCATGGGTGCTTTAGGGTAGCCATGTCTACTCAGGACTCCCAGGTGCATGTAACAGAATAGCCAGGTAGAAGCTTTAACAGCTTTTATGACTCAACCCTGGAAGATGTGTTCACTTCTGCCAAGATACAGAGCCACCCAGATTCAAGGGGAAAGAACATACACCACATTCCTTATGAAGGAGTGTCAATGTCAGACAGCAAAAGGAGCATGTGGGAAGGGATGAATTGTATTTTTAAGCTATTCCTGAAAAATCTTTAGCAAGAGAATTACAAAACTATCCTACAATATCTATGGAAGGCCAAAAGCCCATGGTTTTCCAAATTACTCCTGAAGAAAAAAAAATACCAAGACTTTAAAATACAATAATGCAATGTGATAAAGTTATAAGGATAGATGAATTGACCAGTGGAACATAAATGTAAGGGATACACTCAGGGGTCCTGGGTCTCGCGCGATTTCACACACTGGGTCACTAGTATATAAAAAATATGTATATATGCACACATATACATATGTGCATTTGTATATTAAATACAGCAGGTCCTCAAAAAACATCCTCTTGTTCAACATTCTTTCATTATAACATTGATGATATGCTATAGGAAATTAACTTGTTTATAACAATTAGTCTATGGTAAATTGATTTCATTCTATGTTGTTTCAAATAAAGTCACAGAACCTATGGATGGCATTAAGTGAGGACTTAATATACACAGGAAACACATGGGTTAATCACATGAGAAGGAAATGACATTGGATCCTACCTCATACCATACACAAAAATCAATTCCATATAGATTAAACTTGTAGAAATGATATTTTGATTTACCCATATTCACAAACATTCCTCTTGCTTTTCGCAAACATTTAAAAACACAAAACAAAACCCTAGTGAGAGTACAATCAATTTAGTCTTCTATTATTATTAACTTTCTTGCTCTCTCTGACTGTCAACTATTGGCTGGCTGCTCTGAGTCTTCACATGAGCTCTTCTGAACTCAAACTCATGCCTTATAATTGCCCTGAATCATTGCATCAGGAAAAAAAATGAGCTATGCCCTTGTGCTTCTTATTTCCTCATTTCTTGGGAAGAAACATGAAAGGATCAAGTCTGTGTATAAAAATACTGCCAATTTCACAATCCATCACCACTTAATTCAATGGGGACTTTTGTTTTAGCTCCTTTTGTTTCCTCAATTGGTAATCATGAGTAGGGAAAAATAAATGTTTTGTTTATATTTTATTTCTTCACAAAGATTCTAAATTTATAAGAACTTATTTGTATTTGGCAAGCATTATTGTCAACAGCTCTAAGTACCCAGCTTCTCAAAGGCTGTATTAACTGTTGGCGTTTTTCTAAGAAAAGTAACACATATATCCTGTCAACTTTTATTTACTTGTGGCATTGCTTGTATTTTTATTAACTTATTTACTCATCCATTCTCAATTCGCTTTATATATGTCTAGCTCTGGCTCTATTTCTTATTTCTAAATCATCACCTAATATGTACCAGACACTCTTATTGATCTTGTGTTTTCATTAGTAAACAAAATGTCTAAAATGCCAAACATTTCAGAAGGATAAGCACGATGATATATGCTTTCCCCTTGGCCTAGACAATGAATTGTGTTCTAGTGGAAAAAGTAAATACTTCAGTTAGAAAGACACGCATTCTTGTATCACCTCCAAAATTTACTAGTCGCATATTCCTAGGCAAGCTTCTCCACTCTCTTCACTTTAATTTACCCATTTGTGAAAAATTTGTGTAATAAATCTGTTCTCATAAAATTGGGATTGTGATTAGTCTCATGTGGTATTAAACAGATGTATAGTGCATATAGTTTTATATTCCCTTATATTATCAGGATTAAAAAATAGCAATCATAATAATTAAAATAAAGTTACAAGTAAAAAAGTAAATGAAATTATATCACAGACTACCTAATTAGAATATTAAAATAATAAGGGTTGCCCAATTATATAATGCATTCACTTACATTATTGAATGCCTTCTGTTTGTCAGATACTGTCTGAGATTCTGGAAATTCAAAGATGAATTAAAATTTCTCCTTTCTTATGTTATTTAGATTTTAGGGAAAAGAACTACAGTTAATTATACATAATGTGGTAAATACTTTAATGGAGTTAATACTAACTAGATCTACAATGTGGATGGAGTGAACTACCTAAATTTGCCTGAGAGAGTTTGAGGAATGTTTCAAAAAGGAGGTAATAATTGGAGAAAATTTGTATGAAAATATAACATTTTAACACACACACACACACACACACACACACACACACACACACCAGAGAGTTTCCAAGATACTTCAATGACCGAGGTCATAGAGGAGAGAAGGGCAAAGAGGTAAGACCTATATTTGATACCATTTTTCTCAAGTATTTGCCAATTCACAAGCTAAAACAATATGGCGTTTCCTCAAAAAATTAAAAATGGAACTCCCATTTGACCCAGTAATCCCACTTCTAGGATTATATCCCAAGAAATCAGAAACACCAATCAGAAAGGACATATGCACCTCTATGTTCATAGCAGCACAATTTACAATAGCTAAGATTTGGAAACAGTCTAAATGCCCATCAGCAGATGAGTGAATCAAAAAACTGTGGTACATCTACTCTATGCTGCTGTATAAAAGAAGGGACAGCATGGATGGACCTGGAGAGCATTATGCTAAGCAAAATAAGACAGTCGGAAAAAGATAAATATCACATGATCTCACTCATTTGTGGAATATAATGAACAACATAAACTGA
This sequence comes from Myotis lucifugus, assembly GCF_000147115.1. Classification (NCBI taxonomy): domain Eukaryota; kingdom Metazoa; phylum Chordata; class Mammalia; order Chiroptera; family Vespertilionidae; genus Myotis; species Myotis lucifugus. The sequence continues at coordinate 421,077 of NW_005871313.1, read as the reverse complement.
TGAACAAAAATAGATCCAGAGACATAGAAGCATCCAACAGAACAACAACCTCAGAGGGAAGGCAGGGGAGGGAGGTGAGAAAAGAGATCAACCAAAGGACTTATATGCATGCATATAAGCATAACTCATGCACACAGACAGTAGGGGGTGGGGAGTGAGGGCTTGTGCTGGGGGGTGGGAACGGCCGGGGAGAGGTCAATGGGGGAAAAAGAAGACACATGTAATACTTTAAACAATAACAATTTTTTTAAAAAAAAGGTTGAAAAATTGAAGTAAACTTTCAAAACCAATAAGACAAACATTGGAGTTTAAAGTCTACAAGCTGAAAAAACCTAGTAAATGCCACAGGCTTTTAGTTTAATACCCCTGAATAGCTAGCTATACCTTAAAATAAGTGTAAAATGAAAAATATCAGAAATTTAATAGACTAGTCAATTTCTGCTCTGATATAAAACATTTAAAAATTGTTACTCTCATCATTTGATCTAATTGATAGTTATAAAAGATTCCATTCACAACAACAGATTATACATTCTTTTTCCGCACCACAAAACTTATACCATAATAGGCTATATTTTGGATCATGAACCACACCAACAAATTTAAAAGAATTGAATTGAGTGTGTTCTCTGTCACAATGGAATCAAATAATAAACTAATAACACAAAGATACAGAAAATCTCCAAACTCCCGATAACTCTAAATAATACATGAGTTGAAATGACTGAAAATTAAAAATATCATAACAAACTTGAGAGACAGAACTAAAACACTAAGGTTAATTAATTATAATGAAATGTGATAAATGCTGTAATGGAGTGGGAAATATATATCCTTAGATGCTTGCATTAGAAAGAGAAAAGGTATCAAGTCAATAATCTAAGCTCCCATCTCAAAAATCTAGAAAAAGAAAAGCAAAACAAACCCAGAGTAAGCAGAACAAAAGAAATAATAAAAAACAGAAATCAATAAAATCATTAGAACAAAAAGCTGGTTCTTTAAAAAAAATCAATTAAAAATTTACAAGCCTCTTGCAAGACTGACAAAGTAAATAAGAAAGACATAAATCAGCAATATCAGAAATGTAACAGGAAAGATCACTACTGATCCTGCAGATATCAAAAGGACAGTAGTGTAATACTACAAACAACCATAAGTTTGATAACTTAGATTAAATGAATGGATCAAGTCCCCCAACAACAAAAACTACCACAACTCATGCAACACGAAATAGATCATTCAAATAGTGCCATAACTATTAAGAAAAAATAAATTCATATTTTTAAAATTCCAAAAATAAAATCGCCAGGCCCAAATGATTTTATTAGAGAATTCTACCAAACACAATTTTAAAAAATTAACCCTATTTTATGCAATTTACTAAACATGTAACAATATTAACCAGCAATTGCACTCTTAGACATGTATCCAAAAGAAATGAAAACTTATGCCCACAAAAATACCTGTACACAAACGTTTATAACAGCTTTACTTACAATAGTCCAAACTAAAAATATCCCAGATGTCCTGTAGATGAATAGTTAAACAGGGGTCCATCCATGTCATGAAATATTACACAGAAATAAAAAGAACCAAACTATTGTTACACACAACAATCTAGATGAATCTCCAGAGAATTATGCTGAGTGAAAAAGGACAATCTCAAAATATTATATACTGCATGATCCCATGTATATAGCTACCTTGAAATGACAAAATTATAGATATGGAGAACAGACTGGTGGTTGCCAAGAGCTAAGGAGGGAATAGGGACAGAAGGACAGTGGATGTGACTATGAAAGGCAATATGAGGGATCCCTGTAGTGAAGGAAATGTTTGGTATTTTTCCTATATCAGTGTCAAGCTCCACATTGTGATACTGCACCGTGGTTTCGCAAAATGTTATCATTGGGGGAAACTGAGTTAAGAATTTATGGGATATCTCAGTATTATTTTTCATTATTGCATGTAAATCTATAATTATCTCAAAATAGAAAATTAATTTAAAATGTATAAATTACTGTTGAGGTAATAGGGGTTAGGAGAGCCATCACTCCCAAATCACATGAACTAAGAGTAAAGGAAAATGGATACTCCAGAAAAATTATGGTGATGTTACTGGAAGGGCAGAGAATAAGTGTCGTGTGCCAACACAACTGTCTAACACACGAGGGCAGCATCAAGTCCTATTTACTCCTGTTACTAGAGGTTGTTGTTTCATATTTACGTTGTTTATCAACAAGAATTTGGAAAAACATATAGGATTTGTCTTTCCTCTATATGGCAATCCTGGAACTGCTCAATTTCTGAAATGTATAGTCCTTAATTATACTTTGGGAAAATATACAAATATCCTGCTTCTATATTAAACATGATAACAATTCTTGGAGATGGGGGAATAAAATAAATTATATTTACAAATAACATCTTCTACTTGACCTAAAATATTTTATAAATTAGAGAGTTGCATAGAATATAAAGCCAGCCTGGCCAGTGTGCCTCAGTGGTTGTATCAACCCATGAACCAGGAAGTCATGGTTCGATTCCTTGTCAGGGCACATGCCTTTGTTATAGAGAAACTAGCTTCCTGAGCTCTTAGTAGCTCTCATTACAGTATATAAGATTCTGTTTAAAAGATGCCCTGTTTTCATATTCCCTGCATTCAAACTGCAGAAGTTGGTCTCAGCTAAGCACGAGAATGGAAGCACAAAGAATGAGAAGGTCGCCAGGTTACCACTACCTACATCATCCGACATTCTCAGTATAGTTACAGAGAGCCTGGCACTGGACTACTGAGGAAGCAGAGCCCAAAGAATCAGATCTTTTTCGGATTCACCAAAGACTTTTTAAATGCCTCTAAAAGTGAGCAGTCACACAGAACACTGGGGAGAGTATGCTTGTTTTAAATAGTCTACATTTTTAATTGGATATGCCACTTCACACTACAATGGCACTGTGTTCAAGTATCTATTGCAAAGAGTAAGTATTATCACTCAAACAACAGTATACAAATCTTGCTAGTGAGGCAAATACAGTAGTGGGTAACTGGCAAAGTTGCCTGCAAGGTGCCTTCCTAATATAAGATTCCACAATTTCATAAGTGGCATTAAATGATGATGATAATGGGAGCTCATGTGTATGATGCTTTATGGTTGAAAAAGCACTTTCACTTCCATAATTTCATTTTATTCATAAAATCAGCACTATGAGGTAATCATTACTTCTACATATGAGAAACAGATTTGAAGGGGTGAAGTGACCTTAGAATGAATTTGAACCCAGGTCTCATTATGTGCAAATCTCTGGCTCTCTGATGAGATCACATCCTAGTAACAATATGTCTGGTACCAGAGGAGCAATGAAGATCAAACAATTCTTTCAAAGAAATACAATTGGCTCTAAGTTCTCTTACCTATAATCAAATTACACTGGTTATAAATCTGAGAACCAGAGAGTCTGGGGATGATAGTCAGAAGAGCCCATTCAATCACCAGCAATGGCATTACTTCTCTTTATTTTTTTATTGATGATATGCAGCATACTGTTTTCAGGCACATTTACACAGCATATTAAAAAAGAGTGCTGAACCAAGGATTACAGAAGTAGCATGCAAACAAAAGCAAACAGAGTGTATAGGTACAGACACACACAACACACACACACACACACACACACATACTGCTGACATCTGAATGAAAAGAAGCTAACTCTGACATTCAAAGTCAAATGTAATTGCTAGTAGGTAAAATTTCATTTTCCTAAGAATCATCTTCTGAAATGGTTAAAATTAACAGCTTTTCCAAGATCGTCAGGAGACCATTTTTGAAGGTTTAAGATCGCTCTCAATATAAGGTTCTGTTTTTTAAAAAAAAACAGGAGTTATTATTAACAGCTTTTTATTTTTTCGATATTTTGTTTCTGGCACTGGAGTAGAGGAACTTTATATATATTATGCAGAATGTGAAATACTATAGGGTAGATATTTTTATCCATATTTAACAGAAGTATAGACTAAGTTTCAAAAAGGTTAAAATTATATGCCTAATTTTTATATCGCTAGTAACTGGGACTCCAGTCTAAGTATTTTGGACTATACAGTCTGCTTTCTTTCTACTATAACATCATATCCTAATTTGACTTTATGTATGTGATCACTCATCTTATCACAGGTATTTGGCAGGCATTAGAGTTAGGAAAGGTGGGGATATTGTTATGCCTCCTTTTCTGCCATTTGATTGCAGGAAGGGAAAGTCTCTCTTGCTTTGGGGAGGTACTCAGATGCACCAAAAGTATCACTTATGCACTGTAGTGCAGGCACAGGTGTAGACTTACAGACCAATGGAATACAATTGAGAGTCTAGAAGTAAACCCATATCTTTATAACCCATCAATTTTGACAAGGTACCAAAACAACAGGAAAAGAATAGTCCCTTCAACAAATTATGCTGGTACAACTGGATAACCACATGCGAAATAAAGAATCTGGACTCCAACTTCATGCCACATACAAAAATTAACTGAAAATGGATCAAAAAGTTAAATGTAAGATCTAAAACTAAAAACTATTATAAGAAAATATAGAGATAAAACTTCATAACTTTGGATTTGTCAGTGAATTATGAGATTTGACACCAAAAGCACAAATAACAAAATAGATAAATTGGACTTTTTAAAAATTAAAAACTTAGGTAATGAAAAGATACTATTAAGAAAGTGAAAGACAATGTACAGAATAGGAGAAAATATTTATAAATCATGTATCTGTAAGAGTTTACTATCCAGAATACATAGAGAACACTTAAACTGAACAACAACAAAAAAGGCAAACAACCCAGTTAAGCAATAAGCAGACTACTTGAATAAACATTTCTCTAAAGAAGATATACAAATAGCTAACAAGCATATGAAAGATGTTCAATATAATTGGCCATTAAGGAAATTCGAATCAAAACCACAATGACAAACCACTTCACACTCACTAGCATGGCTATAATAAAAGATGTTTAAACCCCAGAAATAACAAGTGTTAGTGAGGGTGTAGAGAAGTAGGAACCTTCATACATTTCTAGTGAGAATGTAAAATGGAGCAGTCACTTTGAAAACAGTTTTTTATTTCCCCAAAAGGTTAAACATGCAATTATAATATGACCCAGCAATTCCACTCCTAATATATACCCTCCAAAAAACTGAAACAGGTACTCAAACAAATACATATACCTGAGTGTTCAGAGCAGCACTATTTTAGCACTATTTACAACAGGTAAAAGGTGGAAACAACTTGAATGTTCATCAATAGATGGATGGTAAGCAAACTGTAGGCATATATATAATGTCTACATATACTGGTATGTGTGTGTGTGTGTGTGTGTGTGTGTGTGTGTGTGTGTGTGTGTGTGTTATAATACATTATTATTATGCAGTCATAAAAAAGAATAAAATACTGATACATATCACAACTTGAATGAACCTCAAAAACATTACACTAAGTTAAAAAAAAAGCAAGGCAAAAGATCACAGCTATGATCCCTACTAGGTGAACAATCAAGAATAGGCAAATCCTTAGAGACAGAAAGCAATTAGGGGTATCAGAAGATGGGGGTAAGGGGAAATAGAGAGTGATTACTTATGGAGTAAGAGTTAGAGAGATATTCTGATGTGATGAAAAAGTTTTTTGTTTTTTTTCCATTATTTTAAATTTTATTGGGGTGACATTAGTCTACATGAACATAGAGACTAACATATAACATGTGTGGATTACTAATTTACAAAATCTGTATATAGGACCATGTGACCACCATTCAAAGTATAATCTTCTCCTGTCACCTCATATTAGGACCCCTTTCTTCCCCCACCCCCCTCCCTCTGGCAACCACCACACTACTATTTGTGTACATAAGTTTCAGTTTTATATTCCACATATGAGTTAAATCAGATAGTTCTTAGCTTTCTCTGTTTGACTTATTTTACTTTGCATAATGTTCTCAAGGTCCATCCATGTTGTTGTAAATGATGCTATTTTATCCTTTCTTATGGCTGTGTGAAACTCCATTGTGTGTATATACCACATCTTCTTTATCCAGTCCTCTATCATAGGGCACTTTGACTGTTTCCAACTCTTGGCCACCGTGAATAATGCTGCAATGAACAAAGGTGTGCATATATCTTTGCGTATAAATGATTTCGAGTTTGATGGGTATATACCCAGGAGTGGGATTGTTGGGTCGTATGGTAGCTCTATTTTTAATTTTTTGAGGAATTGCCAAACTGCTTTCCATAGTGGTTGTACCAGCAGTGAATGAGGGTTCCCTTTTTTCCACAACCTCTCCAACACTTGTTGTTGCTTGTCTTATTGATAATGGCCACTCTAACTGGTGTAAGGTGGTATCTCATTGTAGTTTTAATTTGCATTTCCCTGATTGCCAGTGAGGTTGAACCTCTTTTCATATATCTATTGGCTGTTTGTATGTCTTCTTAGGAGAGGTGTATTTTCAGGTCCTCTGCCTACTTTTTGATTGGATTGTTTATTTGTTTGGTGTTGAGTCTTATGAGTTCTTTATATATTTTGGAAATTAAACCTTTGTCAGAGCTACTGTTGCAAATATCATCTCCCATCTGGTTGGCTGCCTGTTTGTTTTGTTGTCCGTGTCTTTTGCTGTGCAGAAGCTCTTCAGTTTGATATAGTTCCATTCATTTATTTTTGCCTTTACCTCCCTTGCCTTTGGGGTCAAGTCCATAAAATGTTCTCTATCCCCAGGTCCATAAGTTTGTTACCTATATTTTTTTCTATGTGACTTATAGTTTTGGGTCTTATGTCTAAGTCTTTGATCCATCTTGAATTAATTTTTGTAGATGAGGACAAACTGCAATCCGTTTCATTCATTTGCATGTGGCTTTCCCGTTTTCCCAGCACCATTTATGAAGAGACTATCTTTACTCCAATGTTCATTTCTGGCTCCTTTGTCAAAAATCACCTGTCCATATATGTGTGGTTTAATAGCTGGGCTCTCTATTCTGTTTCATTGATCTGTGTATCTGTTTCTTTGCCAATACGATGCTGTTTTGATTATCGTAGTTCTGTAGTATATTTTGAAGTCAGGTAGCGTGATACCTTCAGGCTTGTTCCTTTTTTTCAGGATTGCTTTAGCTATTCTGGGTCTTTTGGGGTTCCATACAAATCTGATGATTTCTCGTTCTATTTCTTTTAAAAAATGACATTGAGATTTTGATGGGGATTGCATTAAATCTGTATATTGCTTTGTGTAAAATGGCCATTTTAACAATGTTGGTTCTTCCAATCCATGAACACGGGATATTTTTCCATTTTTTGTGTCTTTTTCAATATCTTTTAATAATATTTTGTCATTTTCAGTATATAGGTCTTTCATATTCTTTGTTAAGTTTATTCCTAGGTATTTTATTCTTTTGGTTGCAATTGCAAAAGGAATTGTTTTCTCCATTTCTTTTTCTGAAGTTTTGTTATACAGGCAGGCAATGGATTTTTGTACATTGATTTTGTATCCTGCAACCTGACTGTATATGTTTATTGTTTCCAGTAGTTTTTTGGTAGAGTCTTTGGGGTTTTCTATATACTGCATCATGTCATCCACAAAAAGTGACAGTTTGACTTCTTCCCTATTTGGATGCCTTTTATTTCTTTCTCTTGCCTTATTGCTCTGGCTAGCACTTCCAGTACTATGTTGAATAAGAGTGGTGAGAGGGGACATCCTTGTCTTGTTCCTGATCTTAGGGGTAAAACTTTCAGTTTTACACCATTGAGTATGATATTGGCTGAGGGTTTATCATATATGGCCTTTATTAAGTTGAGGTACTTTCCTTCTATTCCTATTTTATTGAGTGTTTTAATCATAAATGGATGTTGTATCTTATCAAATTCCTTTTCTGCATCTATTGACAAGATTATATGATTTTATCCTTTCTTTTGTTAATGTGGTGTATTACATTGATTGATTTGCAAATGTTGAACCATCCTTGTGTCCCTGATGAATCCCACTTGATCGTGATGTATTATTTTTTGGATGTACTCTTGTATTCGATTAGCTAGTATTTTGGTTAGGATTTTTGCATCTGTATTCATCAGGGATATTAGTCTGTAGTTTTCTTTTTTTGTGTTATCTTTGCCAGGTTTTGGTATTATTGTTATATTGGCCTCATAGAATGTGTTAGGAAGTATTGCCTCTTCTTCAATTTGTTGGAAAAGTTTGCAAAGAATAGGCTTTAATTCTTCCTTGAATGTTTGGTAGAATTTACTGGTAAAGCCATTTGGTTCTGGACTTTTGTTTTTTTGGGAGGTTTTTTATGGTTGTTTAAATTTCCTCACTGCTGATCGGTCTATTTAGATTTTCCAGTTCTTCATGATTTAGTCTAGGAAGGTTACATATTTCTAGGAACTTATCCATTTCTTCTAGATTATTGAAATTGGTGGCATAAAGGCTTTCATAATATTCTAGTATGATCCTTTGTATATCTGTGATGTCTGTGGTGATTTCTCCTCTCTCATTTCTGATTTTGTTTATATGGGCCTTTTCCCTTTTTTCCTTAGTGAGACTAGCCAGGGGTTTGCCAATTTTATTAATCTTTTCAAAGAACAAACTCTTCGTTTTATTAATTTTTTCTACAGTCTTTTTGTTCTCTATTTCATTTAATTCTGCTCTGATTTTTATTATTTCCTTTCGTCTGCTAACTTTGGGTTGCTTTTGTTCTTCTTTCTCTAGTCTCTTGTGATGTTAGGTTGTTTACTTGGAATTTCTCATGTTTCTTGAGATAGGCGTGTAGTGATATAAACTTCCCTCTTATTACAGCTTTCGCTGCATCCCAGAGGTTTTAATATGTGGCGGTATCATTCTCATTTGTCTATATATCTTTTGATCTCATCTTTTATTTCTTCTTTGACCCATTTTTTAGTAGTATGTTGTTTAATCTCCACATATTTGTAAGGTTGTTTATTTTTTACCTCCTTTTTGCAGTTGATTTCTAATTTCATGGCATCATTGTCAGAAAATATACTTGGAATAATTTCAATATTTTTGAATTTGTTGATGCTTGTTCTGTAACCAACATATGGTCTATCCTTGAGAATGTTCCATGTGCACTGGAGAAGAATGTATAGTCAGATGTTCTGGGATGAAATGTTCTGTAAATGTCTATTATATCCATTTGGTCTAGTGTTTCATTTAAGGCTGATATTTCTTTATTGATTTTTTGTTTGGTTGATCTGTCTAGAGTTGTCAATGGAGTATGAAGGTCTCCAACTATAATTATGTTTTGATATGTTCCTCCCTTTAGTTCTGTGAGTAGCAGTTTAATATATTTCAGCGCTCCCTGGTTGGGTGCATATATATTAAGAAGTGTTATGTTTTCTTGATGTAGTGTTTCCTTTATCATTATAAAGTGTCCATCTTTGTCTCTTTGTTATCTTGACATTTATTTTAGCATATATAAGTATGGCTACACCTGCTTTCTGTGGATGTTATTTGCTTGGAGAATCATTTTCCACCACTTTTACTTTGAATCTACCTTTGTCTATGCTGTTTTTTTTTTAAATATATTTTATTGATTTTTTACAGAGAGGAAGGGAGAGAGATAGAGAGTTAGAAACATCGATGAGAGAGAAACATCGATCAGCTGCCTCCTGCACATCTCCCACTGGGGATGTGCCCGCAACCCAGGTACATGCCCTTGACCGGAATCGAACCTGGGACCTTTCAGTCTGCAGGCCAATGCTCTATCCACTGAGCCAAGCCGGTTTCGGCTGTCTATGCTGTTTAGATGTGTCTCTTGTAGGCAGCATATGGTTGAGTTTTGTTTTTTGATCCATACTGCTACTTTGTGCCTCTTTACTGGTGAATTTAGACCATTTACATTTAGGGTAATTATTGATGTATGAAGATTTCCTATAGCCATTTTATCTTTTGTTGTCTGGTAACTCTATGCCTCCATTGGTTCTTTCCTTTTATGCTTCTATCTGTTGTTTTTGTTTGGTGGTATTCCATACATCTTTCCTCTATTTCCTCTTTTTTTTTAAGCTATATGACTTGTTTGGGGAATTTCTGTGTGTGGTTTCCATTAGTTTTATAAAAAGTGAAGTTGCATATATGCCATAGTTTTTTCCCTTTTGAGTACATCAAATCTTTATCTTCCTTTGGCTGTCCATACCTGTCCCTCTTCCCCTTGTATGTTTTTATTGTCACAAATTATCCCTGTTTATGCTGAGAGTTTTTGGCAATCCCACTGGTAGTGTTATAACCTTATGTTCTTTGTTTCAGGTAGAATAACTCCCTTGAGCATTTCCTGCAATGGAGGTTTTATAGTAATAAAATCCCTCAGTTTCTGTATGTCTGAGAATATTTTTATTTCTCCTTTATATTTTAAGGATAATTTGGCTGAATATATGTGTGACTGGTAATTTCTTTCAGGCATTTGAATATTTGGTTCCACTCTCTTCTTGCTTTTAGAGTTTCTGCTGAGAAATTGGGTGAAATTCTGATGGGTTTTCCTTTGTAGGTCACTTCGTTCCTAAAAATCCTTTGTGAGGATTTTCTCTTTGTCACCAATTTTTGACAGTTTCATTACCAAGTGCCTTGGAGGGCCCCTTTGGATTGAGGTAAATAAGTGCTTCTTGGATTCAAGGATCTAGTTCTTTCCATAGATTTGGGAAGTTCTCATGCATTTTTTTAATAGACTCTCCATTCCATACTCTTTCTCTTCCTCCTCTGTTATGCCTATGATTCTGATATTATTATTTTTTTATGGAATAGAGAGGTCTCCTAGGGCTATTTCATATTTCTTTATTTTCAGGTCTTTCTCTTCTTCCCTGTGCATCATTTCTTGATTCCTATCTTCAATATCACTAGTTCTTCCCTCTAACTCAGCGGTTCTCAACCTGTGGGTCGCGACCCCTTTGGCGGTCAAACAACCCTTTCACAGGGGTCACCTAAGACCATCCTGCATATCAGATATTTACATTACGATTCATAACAGTAGCAACATTACAGTTATGAAGTATCAACGAAAATAATTTTATGGTTGGGTCACAACATGAGGAACTGTATTTAAAGGGCCAGAAGGTTGAGAACCACTGCTCTAACTGATTGATTCTGTTTTCTGTGCTCATCAGTTCATTCTTAATTTCTTTAATTGCCTGCTTCATTTCCATGATTTCTGCTATATTCTTTTTTAACAATTCGATTTCTTTGGATAAATACTCATTTTGTTCATTGATTTGTTTTCTGTGTGAGCTGAATTGCCTGTCAGTATTTTCTCACATCTCATTGAGTATTTTCAGAACTGCAATCTTGAAATCTCTGTCATTCAACTCACATAATTCCATGTGTTCTAGCCTATTTTCTGGGGATTTATCATTTTCTTTATGGCCATCTTGTTGTTGTGATTGTTCATGGCATTCGTTGTTCTCCTTTGTTTCCCATTTATCTCTGAGGAGGTCTTTCTACCCCTTCCAGTATATGGCAATGAATTGAAATATTTTTTTTTCATCTGTGGCCTCACAGTTTTGAGCCTCTGCCTCTGCTGCTTGGGGTTGAGGTTGGTTTTTCCCTCACAGTAATGGCAGTTCCTGACTTTCAAGGGTCTCCAGTGGTCCACAAACTCATTAGTCAGCAGAGCCAAATATCAACAGTACAACGATTGAAATTTCTTTTGAGAGCCAAATTTTTTAAACTTAAACTATATAGGTAGGTACATTGTTATTAACTTAATTAGGGTACTCCTAAGGCTTAGGAAGAGCCACACTCAAGGGGCCAAAAAGCCGCATGTGGCTCGCGAGCCGCAGTTTGCCAACCAGGGGTCTAGCCCAAGCACCCCTCCTGAGGTTCAGTCACAGAGGGAAACTGTGTTTCTACTGCAACAGTTCTGGGACTACAGACCATACACTCCTGGAAATAACCCAAGGGCAATGGGAGGCAAGACCTGGGAGTCTAACTGGTGGCAGGGCTCTGTGATCTACTTCCTTTGCCTGAAAGCCGACAGCCAGGCCCAGCGGTGGGGAGCGACTCTATAGGGAGGGTGTCTTCTGACTTGCAGCTTATGCATGCAACTCAGATCCCATTCACAACGCGCCCCCACGGTTCAGACCCTCTCTCACTGTTGTGTGCGCGACCACACAATGCCGCCACTCCAGTGGCTATTCCAACAGCCAGCCACTTGCTGGGTTAGCTCTGTTGGTCCAGACCAGCTGAGGAAAATGCCGGAGACTGCTGCCCCAAGTTCCCAGCTGCCCTGCAGATACGCTGCTGTGCTGTAGCCATGTTCGGCTTCCCTCCCCTGTCTTGTCTCCCTGTTTATTCCAAGGAGCCCACCTTAGTTCCAGTGTGCAGGTCTCTCAGGCATGCATCTGTGTTGAGCAGGTACTTCTTTGTTGAATTATAGGTGGTTATTTTGTTGAAATGCTAGGGGGAGAGGATGGAAGCGCCCTTACGCCACCATTCCTCTGACGTCACTTTGAAAAAGTTTTGAAATTAGAGAGAGGCCATGGTTTCATAACACTGTGAATACACTAAATGACACTTAATTGTAGACTGGGGCTCACAGGTGGGTGGGGCTGGGCTTGATGCTGTGTGAGCTGCTCCGAGCCTGCCTGGGAGTCCCCCCTCCTCCGGCTCCACCCAGCTCCATGCGCGAAGCCAGGAGGAGGCGTGTCCCCTGGCTCCATGATGTGAGGCCTGCCTAGGGGTCCTGGGGGTACCACCTCCTGGCTCCACGTGGCATGTCCTTGGGGCAATCCATCAAGGAGCCCCGCATGGGTGGGCAGGGCCTACCTCTTTGGGGTGATTGGTCACGGGGCTCCTGAACTGTGACAGGGCACAGGCCAGGCTGGGCCACCCGCCTCCGAGTGCACGAATTTCATGCACCAGGCCTCTAGTATGTAATATAAATTTCACCTCAATAAAAAAAGGAGTAAGCCACTCAGTCATGAGCTCAAACATCTCTGCTACTTTATTTCTGAGATAAACCTGGGTAGACTATGATATCTAGGAATTTATTATCATAATCCCTGTTTTAATTCCTAGCTTTCATGTATCTCTTTTTTCACCACTGTAGCTAAATCTCAAGGAGATCAAACACCCCACTTCATTTAGCTCCTTCATGGGTAAGTAATGACTAAAATACATCTTTACCTAATAAAATGTTTTCATAGCGTCATAGTTTTAATCTAGGACATTTTTTGAATTTTGAAATTTTCTCCATAAACATAATGAAAAAAAGGCTTTGATAATCAAATATCTTCGTACTGAGATTTCCTCAAAGTACTGAGAAAATGACCATCATCCAAGATGAAACTATCAGTACCAAATTTATTTTGTTAGCATTCAAAATGTACCACTAAAAAAGCTAAGGAAACCTAATTTTTATTAGACTATAACTTTTTGCAACTGTAAAATAAGATTTAAAGTACAATGAGAATTGAAGCAATGTGGAAATATTAATCATGTCAGCAAACAGCAGCATCACACCATTATTACCACATTGACATTAACAGTCCTTGAGAATTATATGATTCTCAAGGACTGGCAGGTGAGGGACAGGGCTAAAATTGCCCTTGGAATGTCAACCCTCTCTAAAATCCAAGCTGTATTATACTTCTTTATAATCTTTAATGAAGTTACTTAATTTTCAGACGGTTTCTTCAAACACAAAATGTGGTCATGCATTGGAGAGTGTTTTGTGTGAAAACACACACAAAAAGAAAACACAAAGCAACCTTCTTTACATGCTCTCTGTAAAAACTAGTGATGAAAAAGTATACCAATTAACGCTGCTAGATCATGTAATGAGATTTTTAGATTCATTCAGTCATTTACTGGGCATGTTATGTGGAAGGTAACATAATAGGCACTAGGGATGATGAGGTAAATAAGAAAGTCCTTGACTTCAATTTTTCCACAGTATGGTAAGTACTACAATGTAGATAAAGATAAAATACAGTATTAGGGCAGGAGGAATATGATGAATGCAAGAGCAGGTCAAAGAATGCTTCCTTTAATACATTATGCCACAGCATCACCGCAGTCCTGAGAGATGGGTTAAATAGCAAAGCAACAAAAACTAAAACTTAATCTCTCACTGAGAGTTAAACAGGCAAAAAGGCACAGAGTCAAGATAAATTAAGTTGTATTGGGGGGGGGGCGTACGCAAGTATTTCAAAGAACAAAGGACAGGAAGGAAGAGTTCAAGCTAAAATGCTATGCAGGGATCAAATCAGGTGCCTTCATAAGGAATGTGTCTTTCATCTTGAAGACATTTAGGAATAATCTAATGTTTTTGTTTTGTTTAGTATATTTTTATTGATTTCAGAGAGGAAGGGAGAGGGAGAGAGGGATAGAAACATCAATGATGAGAGAGAATAATTGATCAGCTGCCTCCTGAATGCCCCCCACTGGGGATCGAGCCCACAGCCTGGACATGTGCCCTCACTGGGAATTGAACCGTGACCCCCTGGTTCATAGGTTGATGCTCAACCACTGATTCACACCAGACAGGCAAAAATCAAATGTTTTGATCATGTGAAAGAGCTAATAACATTTGCAGTTGAGTATATAACCTGCATGACAGTATGGCATATAGGTTGGAGAGCCTTTGTTCCTAGCAATATTGAAGACTAGATGGTTCACTGAATATGCATTACAAACTCTTCTCCTATACTTGGTTACAACAACCCAGGCCTCCAGGGTGTTAATTTTCTGCTATGTGGCTCTTAAAGTTATTTACTAGACATTTTTAATGATGAAATTAAAATTACATTTTTAACAATGAGTGACTTGGAAATAAGGGAAATCATCTGAGGCCCAAAAGGTCAAAAGAACATGATTCTTAAATACAGCTGAGCTCTTTGGTCTTTACTTTCTCAGCAGGTGGGGGCTTCCTTCATCCTGAGTACTCAGGGGCTTGTGTATTAAGGTTTGGTGCCTAATCATTGTGGGACATCACATTAGAAACCCTCAATCAAGCAAAAACCCTCAAGAGAGAGAAATTTATTTTCATTCTTTTATTTTTATGTTTTTAAGACTGAAATACTTTTCTCAGCTCACTCCTTTCACTTTACACATAGATTCTGATATGTAGTGTTTTCATCACAAATTTTAAGAATTTGATAATTTGCATTTCCCTTTTCACACAGAAGAGTTACTTGACTGAAGTATTTTTTTAATATTTAGATGAAAATATATTTTTATTTTATTATTGAATTTTAGTTTATTTTATATGACCACAGAGTGCTATTTTATGAACTTCCAGATACTCACTTTGTGACCTAATACATAGCTGATTTTTGTAAATGTCCAATGTACACTTGAGAAGTTGTATTCTAGGATATTAGTATTAAAATATATATTTTCATAACAACTGATTTATTTCTTAGGTTTTCAGTATCTGATGTTTTGTTATTTGACCTGTCTTGTACTGACATTGGTGTCTTTAAGTTTTCTCTTAGTGTGTTTTTATGTCTAAATGCTCTCCTTCCATAACTGTTACGTTTTTATTATGATTCATACTCTTTAGAATTTATAGCTATTCTTTTTTCATGTTCAACAATTTTCTCCCCTTGAATGTTACCCTTTACTTGGTATCAGGATTGTAATCTGTGTTTTATTGCTTCCATTTACCTGGAAATTTTTGCCCCTCCGTATATGCCACTCTTTATTTTAGATTTGTCTCTTGTGTAAGGCACATAGTTAGATCTACTTTGTGAGCCAAGTTTAAATCACTTTCTTTTTATCTTGTTATGCCATCCATATTTGTTGATATAGCTGATAAATTTAATGTTCTAAATATTACCTGTACTATGTTTCTTTTCATGTTTCTTTACCTATGTTGTTTTTATTTTTAATTTTGTTTATTTCCTTTGGTATTTAGAAAGATTTATGTTTTGTACTTATGTAATTTTCAAATGCCCTTAGACTCCTGTTTTCTTATTTAATCTTTTACTATCTAATTTGTCAGTCTTTAATAGTACCCTTTTAACTCAGATATATTTCATATGTAATGAGATTATTCTACTATCTCAGTATTCATCCCTTGTCCTCTTTTAGCTGCATTTTTCTTACTTTCTAAGAGCATATAATCTATAATAATAAAAGCATAATATGCTAATTAGACTGGATGTCCTTCCTAACATCCTACCAGATGACCTTCCAGACAAAGCCAGGGCTGCAAGGGAAGTTCTGGTCCCAGGTGCCTGCCAGCGGCCTGAGGGAAGCCTGGTGCCAGCAGCTGGGGGAAGGAAGGCCTACTCTTGCATGAATTTCGTGCATTGGGCCTCTAGTATGTACACATTATTCTTATACCCATCCTCATCTTTATTAATCTCATATTTAAAATTACATAACTCCTTTTGCTAAAATTTGCCTAGTCACATTTTGATTGAATGAAGTTCACTCTCTAATAGTTTGGTCCAAGAAGGGTTCAAAGATACATATTTCTTGAGTTATTGCATGCTTACAACTATTTTATATGGCCATTTAAAAGACAACTTGAATTCCTATTATAAACTCCTTGGTTCACATTTTCTTTGAGTTTCTTTAAAATGCTACTCCTTGATGACTTGACTTACATGTTGCTTTTCTAGAGACCTTGAATATTTATAGCTAGTAATTTTACTCAAATACATTTCAGAGTTGACAATTCTGGGATAATTTTCCCAGTTACCTGATAGGTCCTTTCAATTTGTTTTTTAAACTTTTCTTTTATTAGAATTTTAAATAGCAATCCTGTTTCAGTGTTTAATTTTTCATATTCAGAGATTCTAATCCTAAATATGTTGACTGTATTTTTTTAAAAACTCTCATCTCTCACTTTTTACTTTACTATTTTTCTAAATTTATTTAGAGTACCTTATTTCATTTTTATTCAAACCTATTCTTTCTAGGTATCTTGTGACTTAGTCTTTATTTCTGATATGATTTTAATCATTTATTATTTTTTCCTAAATTCAATCATTTTTTTATTTTTTCCTGTTTTATGTTCATTTTTGCACTAAGTTTTAAAATAATATAAACTATTTATTCACGTGCTTGCTCGATGACAGATGGTTCAGTGTGGGGTATGCATTATAGTTCTCTTAGGCTTCCTGATGGATTGGGGGTGGGACAGTGGGATTTTCTTCATCTAAAAAAATTGTATTCATGTGTTCTATATGTTTTAGAACTTTTGTATATATAAAACTGCATTTCTGTGAATAAGCTAACAGTTTGGAGTAACCTAAAAATATCAATTTCAATACCACTTTTCTGTCAGTGTTACAACATATAGCTTTGTTCATAGACGACTCTTTTTTGAGGAGGGGTGGTGAAGGGATATGTTCTTTAATTATTTTAGATTTTATCTCACAGGATCATAAATTTCCATCCCCCTTGCTCTTTTTGTCTCTGCCATGCACTCTCCAAAATGTGCTGCTTCTTTCCTCCTTCCTCTCCTCTTCCCAAATGCTGCCTTTCAAAGGCTGCCTCCTTAGGGGCCTCTCTTACCTTTAAGTACCTTTTGTTAAGTCAGTGCTCAAAATCACCAGAACTTTATTCAGTATTTCCTTACAAAAATTGACTTTCTCATTCTGCTGTTGATTGTGGTTCTATTTTAGGCCCTTCACTTTCCTCTTCTCCCTTCCATAGTTTTTTGGAACCATCTTGCTTTCTGCAAAGGCCTATGGTAGAGACCTGAGAAATACCTCCACTAAAAAATGATGTTTATTTTTCTACTTATGGACCTTTTGAAGTATGTAATTTGTCTGACTTATAATTATATTAAAAGTATAGGATTTGTGGGGTTATATTTGTTGTGCTACTTCAGGAGCTGGCAAAATATGGCTCCCAGGCCAACTCTGGCACATCACCAGTTTTTGAAATAAAGTCGTGCTTATTGGTTTATTTATTTTTATTTGGCTGCTTTCATACTATAATAGCTGATTAAATTAGTTGTGACAGAGATTCTGTGCCAACAATGCCTAAAATATTTACTATCTGTCCCTTTATAGAATACATTTGCTGACTTCAATCAGCAAGTATGGTCAAGTAAATCATATTTTATTTATATATATTTTTTGAGGATGTTAAAAGATTTACATTTAGGTGTATGCCATTAACTTGACTATTCAGACTTCTTCCTAGAGAACAGAATTTTTAAAATTTAATTTCCTTAAAATTGCATACCTTTAAGAGCCTTAAAATTGAAATGCTAAAACAAAGCAATACTACATATAACCTTATTTTCTTTTGGTTCTTGGTGACGTGAAATATTTCTAAATGCCTACTGTGAAACAGACACCTGCAACTTTGCATGTATTATAATGTCCCACACAAAAACTCAAGGAAGTATTCATTATTATTTTTCTTTCTATCGATGAGGGTGGCGGTGCTCAGAAAGATTGTTTACCTTGTTCAAGGTCTTTTTGCTGATAAATACAAGAACTGATATTCCAGCTGAAGCTTCTCTGCTTCCAAATCCTGTATTTTAGCACATCTCTTACTAATTCTTGAACATCATTAGGAAAATCATGCAGCTGGTTCAGGTAAGTCTCAAGAATGCTAGATAGCCTTCAAGGATATTACACTTTTCCATTTCAGCTTGCTCCTCTCCCTGATTAATTTTAACCATTTAATTTAACACCACACACTCCCAATGCCTTTTTATTCTTGTCTCTAACTTTCATGAAAAATAATTGTGCCTACAGAAGGCACACTGTCAAACATTCTCATAGTTTACTGTCAACAACCATACCAGGAAAATTGCCCGTGGGGACCATCCCATCTTCCTCAGCAGAGAACTACCAAAGTTAGCTTCTGCTTTGATCTAAAACAGTGGTTCTCAACCTTCCTAATGCCGCGACCCTTTAATACAGTTCCTCATGTTGTGGTGACCCCCAACCATAAAATTATTTTCATTGCTACTTCTTAACTGTAATTTTGCTACTGTTATGAATCATAATGTAAATATCTGATATGCAGGATGTATTTTCATTGTTACAAATTGAACATAATTAAAGCATAGAGATTAATCACAAAAACAATATGTAATTATATATGTGCTTTCTGATGGTCTTAGGCGACCCCTGTGAAAGGATCATTCGACCCCCAAAGGGGTCGCGACCCACAGGTTGAGAACCACTGATCTAAAGAGTAAGACCCTGAAAGCCAGAATGATTATGTATTTGAGTCTTCTTGTGTCACATATTGCCAAGCTGCCAACTAGGGCTTCCAGGCCAAATCTGGCACATTGCCACTGTTTAAAATAAAGTCATGCTTATTTGTTTATGCATTTTTTATGGCTGCTTTCACACTATAATAGCAGAAGAAATTACTTGTGACGGAGACTCTGGGACCTACAATGCCTAAAATACTTACTGTCACAAATAAAAACAAAGAAGAAGACACACAAACACAAAAAGACATCCATACACTATGTACAGACATGCCAGAGCAAAATGTGATGGCCCTCGGTTCAGAGGCTCTTGGAACTGGGACATTACACAACTTAGACTAAACCCCCACCATAAAGTAACCTGAAGTAAAATGTGCATCTATGGTGTCTTGATGATTTGTTTGGTGTTATTTGTAATACATGCACTCCCTTTCAAAACAATCAGTCTTTCTATCCTTCATCCCATCTTTTTTATCTTTCAGGCTTTGCCTCTCATTATGACCAATAAATTACAGGGTCCATTCTTACCACACATAATTTCATATGGAAGAAAGTCTGCTATTTAAAAAAAAAACCCTAATTTGGACACCAGTTGACTACTGCACATTCAAAGACTTTCTGTGAGCAGACAGGGTTCTTCTGGCTGAAAACTGATATTTTTAAAAGTTGTTTTGGGAGTTGAGGGAGTTTACATAAAATCCTGTTTCCTTGATTCCCTCTAAATTAGTTTCCCTATAATGGTCATTCAATAGATACTGGTTTTGGCATTTTTTTTACTCAGAATACATTTTGCTTAAGGTGAGAAGCAAAAAGGTCTAACAGGCCTGCTATTTGGGGATGGCACTTTATTTCAATAACAGTAGTGATAATAAACTGAATAATTTCTGTGTTTAAAAATTCTGTTTGATTCTGAAGGTCTCATAGATGATTCACACTCCCCACAAAGAGCATGAAGGAAAACTCTTCATACACACACACACACACACACACACACAGACTGAGTATTTGAGTAATGTATTTATAAATCCTTATAACAAAGAGAGCTACAGACCCAGTGAGCCCATCATATTTTGTAAATTTATAATTATATTTGTAGTAATTCAGGGAGTCACATTATTTTTTTCAAGAGACAACTCTGATAAGCTCAGAGAAATACATTTGAGATTTACTGTGTGGCATCTCTATTCTTTTTATGCCCAGGAGGCACAAGCTTGAAACCATACTTGGCAGATAACTCTATATAAGCAGTAAATAAAACAAAGACCATTGTTTAAACTTGGCACAGAAGTGGCGGGTGGGAATTGTGGTATATTTGAATAGCATATCGAAGCTGATGGTCCCTGGTGCCTTTATGTAAGAAAGTCCCTGATTGAAAGGTAAGTACTTTGAAAGCTGTTGAAGAACTCTCGGGCATCTACTATTGAGTGCAGAAAAATCTTGAAATAAAATATTAAGCTGTCAAGTCTAAAAGAAGTGTTATAGTTCTCATAAGGGTATAACTCTCAATTAAAGAGTGGTTTATGGACTCTGAAACTATTCTTGAATAAGAATTTTAAGTGGGAAGTGTTGATGATGGGAGTAATCTAAGGGAGAAGATGAGTGGAAGGCATCAAATTAGCTAGTAGAATTAGAAGGAGCTACATAGTACACTTAGGAAGAAATAGTTTAAATTAACTTTGGGGAGGAAAGGTTAAAGAAAAAATGTTGAAAGTCACTGCTCATCAGAGAGAGTCAAATGAAAACTCCAATGAGGTATCACCTCATACCTGTCAGAATAGCTACCATCAACAAATCAACAAATGACAAGCGCTGGCGAGGATGCAGAGAAAAGGGAGCCCTAGTACACTGCTGGTGGGAATGCAGACTGGTGCAGTCATTATGGAAAACAGTATGGATTTTCCTTAAAAAATTAAATATGGAACTGCTATTTGATCCAGTAATCTCACTTCTAGGAATATATCCTAAGAAACCCAAAACACAAATCAGAAAAAATGTATGCACCCCTATGTTCATAGCAGCACAATTTACAATAGCTAAGATCTGGAAACAGACCAAGTGCCCATCAGTAGATGAGTGGATAAAAAAGCTGCATTACATGTACACCATGGAATACTATGCAGCAGTAAAAAAGAAGGATCTCTTACCCTTTAAGACAGTATGGAGGGACCTGGAGAGTGTTATGCTAAGCAAAATAAGCCAGTCAGAGAAAGACAAGTATCACATAACTCATATGTGTAATCTCATGAACAAAATAAACTGTTGAACAAATAGATGCTGAGACACGGAAGCATGGGACACACTGTGGAATCTCAGAGGGAAGGCAGGAGTGGGTGGGTGGGAAGAGATCAACCAAAGAACTTATATGTATGTATGTATGTATGTATGTATGTATGTATAACCCATTGACACAGACTGTAGGGTGTGAATGCCCGGGGCAGGGGTGGGGAGGTGGGGCGGGCTATAAGAGGTTAATGAGAGAAAAAAAGGGGACGGACATATGTAATACTTTCAACAATAAAGATTTTTTTAAAAGAGAAAGAAAAAACAGGTGTACTGTGAAGTGGTGTGCTTTTTTTTTTTTTTAAACCACAGGAGTGAGGATAGCCAAGAATTCAATGGGATTCTAATTAGATAGACATAAAGACATTTGTCAAAGCTGCATTAAGCATATTCCCCTTTCAAATATCTGTGAAAGGGGAACCTCACTTTATGATAATAAGAATAAAATAAGAAAAAAATACACACAATTGAAATAAGAAGTAAAAACCGGGAAGACTTCCCATGGATAAGGAGGCTCCAACCATGGGAAGCTCTGTGAAAGGGCTTATACACCTAACAAATAATGCCATCAAACTGAAGAATGACATGTAAAGAAAAAAAAGGATAAAGTTTAGCCTGTTTGCTTAAAGTTTCCATTACTGCTGATATTTTGTTTCTCCTGCTACTAGTCAGAGGCACAGTTAACAAGAAATAGTATAATTATATATCCATGTTGTCTCACGTGATCTATTTCCACTTTGATGATTGGAAAGAAACCCTAAAAATCAGGAATCCAAGGGCAGGAGCGGGGAGACAAACATATACTTAACTGAGGCTTTGCATAAGGACAAGGCAATATCCGTAGCTCCCTGCTGGGGGCGCTTACCTTCCTCCAGAGGTTTGGGACAACTCTGAGATGGGACATGAAACAAAGTCAACAAAATATTAGCAAAAATTACACCTAGGTTTACAGGAGAGCATTATTTTTTATAAGTCAGGCAGGCTTGCAAACCCTGATTCTACCATTTATTTACTCCGCTGTTTTTATATCTCTGAGCTTCAGTTAATCATCTATGTAATGGGGGTAGTAATTATATTCACCTTCCAAGTAGTTGTATGTACATTTAAAGTTTCAAATTTTTGTTGTTGTTATTACAACTTTAACACTTGCTGTATATAGCACTCATAATGTACATTGTCTTTTAAATTCCTTAGACATGGGGACCATATTTTATTCTTTCTTGTCAATGCATATAGTTTTTATGCCATTTATAAGCCAATCATGGGGAAAAAAGAAATTGAGGAAGTTTTACTGGTTTCAGTTTTTGTTGAAAGAAGTGCTATTCTATTTCTTGAGATTGAAGGCTAAAATAAAACCTTTTATTTTTCGTATTCTTAATTTATCTAAACAATAACTTTTAAAAACTAATAACAACAATAGTAATATATTGAATAATTATAGAAGATGGATAAGTTAACAAATGACAGCACTGTCACAAGGAACAGAAGAGAGTAATTGGATGTACTCCATTATGAGGTACTTATACTACACATGAAACAAAAATAGAGTTATTTAAAGAGTGCTCAGATTATTTATAAAATAATTATTGTAAACACCAGGACAATCACCAAAACTTTTAAAGAAGTATAACTGATACGCTAAAAGGAAAATTGAGTAATATAGAATTCCCAATTAAAATGAAAGACAGAAAAAGAAGCCTCTGACAATAAATACAATACAGTTACAAATATGGTTGATATTAACCCAAATATTTCAAAAATTACTTTAAATGTGAATGGTCCATATTCACAAGTTAAAATACAGAGATTATCAAAGTAGATTAAAAAAACAAGACCCAACTATAGGTTGTGTGCAAGCATCTCACTTTAAATATAAGGACATGCCGAAGCCGGTTTGGCTCAGTGGATGGAGCGTCAGCCTGCGGACTGAAGGGTCCCAGGTTCGATTCCAGTCAGGGGCATGTGCCTGGGTTGCGGGCACATCCCCAGTGGGAGATGTGCAGGAGGCAGCTGATCTATGTTTCTCTCTCATCGATGTTTCTGGCTCTCTGTCTCTCTCCCTTCCTCTCTGTAAAAAATCAATAAAATATATCTTAAAAAAATAAATAAATAAATAAAAAATAAATAAATAAATATAAGGACAGATAGATTAAAAATAAAGGGATAGAAAAACACATACCATGCTTACATTAATTTTAAAAAGTTGGAGTAGCTATATTAATTTCAGACAAAGATGATTTCAGAATAAAAAAAAGTTATCATGGACAAATAGGACATTACATAATATTAAATAAATCAATTCTATGGAAGACATAGCAATCTTAAATGTGTATGCATCTAAAACAGTGTTATAGCCCTAGCCAGTTTGGCTTAGTGGATAGAGTATCGGCCTGCAAACTGAAAGGTCACAGGTTTGATTCTGGTCAAGGGTACATGCCTGGGTTGTGGGCTCAATCCCCAGTGGGGGACTTGCAGAAGACAGCCAATCCATGATTCTCTCTCATCATGGATGTTTCTATCTCTCCCTCTTCCTTCCTTTCTGAAATCAATAAAAATAAAATAAATAAATAAAACAGTATTATATATGAGACAAAAGCTGACAGAATTGAAAGGAGAAATAGACAAATTCACTCTTGTAGCTGGAGACTTGATAAATGTAATTGACAGATCAAGCAGGCATAAAATCAATAAGGATATATTTGACT
Source organism: Myotis lucifugus (assembly GCF_000147115.1). Classification (NCBI taxonomy): domain Eukaryota; kingdom Metazoa; phylum Chordata; class Mammalia; order Chiroptera; family Vespertilionidae; genus Myotis; species Myotis lucifugus. The sequence goes on along the minus strand of NW_005871313.1, from coordinate 396,931 downwards.
TGAGCAGCACAATCATCAAATTTGATCTAATTCACATTTATAAACTACATCATCCAAAAACAACAGAATTCACAGTTTTATGGAGCTCACATGGGACAATCACCAAGATAGACAACATTCTGGGCCCTAAAACACACCTTAAAATGTAAAATAATAGAAATTATCAAAATATATTCTCAGACTACAAAATAATTGAACTAAAAGTCAATGAGAGAAAGATATCTAGACAATGGTCAAGTATTTGAAAATTAAAGAATACACTTCTAAACTACGCACTGGTCAAGGAAATAGTCTTAAAGTAAACACTGAAATAAATGAAAATAAACATGAAATTTAAGATTTGTGGGAGGCAGTGAAAACAGTACTTAGAAGGAAACGTATACCATTAAATACTTACTTTAGAAAAGAATAAAGATCTAAAATCAACACCCTAACCTTGAGTTATAGAAAACAAGACAGCCAGAATGGTGTGGCTCAGTGGTTGACTGTTGACCCTTGAACCAGGAGGTCATAGTTTGATTCCCAGTCAAGACACATGCCCAGATTGTGGGCTTGATCCCTAGTTGGGGGCATGTAGGAGGCAGCCGATCAATGATTCTCTGTCATCATTGATGTTTTTATCTCTCTCTCCCTCTCCCTTCCTCTCTGAAATCAATAAAAATATACTTAAAAAAAAAGAAAGAAAACAAAGAATAACAATTTAAGTCTAAAACAAACAGAAGAAATAATAAAAGTTAGAATAGAAACAGTAAATGAAATTGAAACTAGGAGAATTATAAAGAAAGTAAAGGAACTCTACAGCTGTTTTGGTCTTTTTTAATATAAAAAATAAAATGATAACCAGACTAACCAGAGACAGAGAGGACATTAGTTACCAATATCAGAAATAAAAGGAGTCAGTACTACTGATTCAATGGAAATTAAAAAGATAACAGGGAATTCTATAAAGACTACAGGTGTCCCATCCTCACTTTCATTCAGGCAGCAGTTGAATTTTCCCCATAGGCTGTAAACTGGATTGTTTTTGCAAAGCTAGAGCAAAATTTAAATTACTGTTTCGCTTTTTCATTTATAAACTATGTTCTTGAACCTCAGTATAGAATCAATAGTCTTGAAAGTGAGGGCTTTAGATTGAAATAAACTTCTTTATAAAAAAAAACTATATTTGAGTTTTTTAAAAATGCTAAAAAGCATGAAGTTCATAAGACATAATTTGTGCCACAAATAGAAAACTGTATGATATTATAAGAACCATAGAAAAAGTTAAACTAACTAGAGGAAGCAAAAATATATTTTTCTTTTCTTTTTTTTTTTTTTAATCCTCACTCAAGAATATTTTTCCACTGATTATTAGAGAGAGTGGAAGAGAGAGGGAAAGACAGAGAGAACCACATTGATAGGTTGCCTCCTGCATGCACACTGACCAGGGCCGGGAACAGAAAGGAGCCTGCAACCAAGGTACATGGCCCTTGACCAGAATTGAACCTGGGACTCTGGTCCGCAGGCTGACGCTCTATCCACTGAGCAAATCCAGCTAGGACCAGAAAGATATTTTTCATTAGTGAAGAGTATATGAAAATTTGGCCAGTGTTGTGAGTAGGTAAAGGTGCTGGGATCCTGACTCTTTCCAGATGATTCCATTGTGAGGAATCTTAGAATCCTCAGAAGAGTTCAGGAGAATCTAAGAACTCTGAGAGCTCGCATGCTTCACAGAGAAGTCTTGGCCCAGTATATTGCCAGGTATGTTAGTTTTCTATGACTGTTGTAATAAATTACCACAGATTTAGTGGCTTACAACACCAATTTATTGTCTTGTAGTTCTGTAGAAGTCCAACACCGGTCTCACGGGGATAAAATCAAAGTGTTGGCAAGGCTGCATTCTCTTCTGGAAGCTCTAGGCTGCAAATAAGTTTATAAAAAAATAAATAACAAACAAACATGTTTGCTCACCTAAATGAAGGGACTTTGAAATGTGTTTTCAGTTTGCAAACATTAGTTCTAACCTCAGATAAGCTAGAACAAAACCTCAGCTTCACCATTTTCTAGCTGCAGGACCTTGAGCATACAATGCAATGCCGCTAAACCTCAGTGTGTTCTTGTCTATAAAATAACTTTGTAATCTACATAGCAGGAAATTGAAACTCTGAGGGCCTGGGTTGTTGTAACCAAGTGTAGTAACTAAATTGCTCTGCTGGAAAAAAAATTAAGAGATTAGAACAAAAGAATAAATACAAAAAAATATTAGCAAAAAAAATAAATAAATCATGGCCAGAGGTTAAGGTCTAGCTTTAATATTTTCTGGATCAGGAATAGCTAATATTGAATTTTAAATTGTGTTACCATGATGAATAATTCCATATTCTCAATACCATGAGTAAAGCCCTATGTACACACAAATGCCTTTGTGGGAATGCTTTGTGTGATACTAATTTAATTAAGTTAGTTAATACAAAGTAGAACAAAGACAAACAAAATGACAAAAATAATCCTTAAACTCAACTAATTCAGTGGAATTAGGCAAAGATGCTAGAAAGGGTTTATATTTCTGCAAAGTATAGAATGTGGGGTTTTTGAAATAATTTCTATAGCAATAACCACCCCCCATCTCCAACCTCTAACCTCCCCTTCACTTTCTTTATAGTAATATTATAAATTTTACTACATGTTTTTATTTGTGTATTGTCTATGTGAACCCCCACACACATACAAATGTAAGTATAAGAACAGCTCTTCTTGTTCACTACAGTGTCTTTGTAGACTATAACAGTATCTGGAGCTCTTGATAAGAGTTCAAAAAAAGTTTCCGATAATTGCATGAATGATTGTATGTTCAGATCTCAAGTTGTAAGAAGACATTGGCTAAACTCTGAGTTGTTCATGGAAATAATTATTTAAAAAAAGGCAGACCAACACTGGCTGATAACACAGAAAGGTATGGATTAGGTGATTATGAAAGGCAAGAAAGAAATGGAAGAGGAGATGCAACAAAGAACCACAGGAAGGGAGGACTATGGACTGCTAGTGGGATAGAGATTCATCCATGGGAAATAAAATCCTATTAGGGTAGTTCCTCCATTAGTCAGCTATTATCACAATAATGTTGTACAAAAATCCATGGCAAAAAACAGCTGCCTACAACAAAAAGCATTTATTAATTGCTCATATATCTGCAGGTTGGCTAATGTTCAATTGATCCAGCTAGTCTCAGCTGAGTTTAACTGCTGACCACAAGTTTAGTTCATGACTGCTCAATATGTTTCTCATTCTTTTGGGGACAGTGGATCATCTGGTTCTCTTTCTCTTTTTTAATAAGAAAGAAAAAAGTTCAAAGAATGTTAATTAAAATCACATAAAAAGTCTTAAGGCCTAGACATATAACCAGTACAGTAGGTCCTCGGGTTATGTCAGAGATCTGTTCCTACAGTGGGCGTGACATAAAGCGATTTTTGCCGTAAGTCAGAACCCACCTACATCAGCACCTATGTCACTCACAAGCACATACATAGCAGTAATGAAGTGAAACAATAAAAAAAATTTAAAAGAAAGATAACAATTCCTAACCTTTACTTGTGGTAAAGAAAAAATAAAAAACATAAAGCGCAAATGTACATACATCAAAATGACGAAACTTTTTTTTTTTATAAATAAATGGGAGATGACAACATAACCACGAAACGACCTACATTGAGTTTGACGTATGTTGAGTCCGACATAACCCGAGGACTGTCTGTACTCTTTTTTACAACTATCAACATTCCATTGGCCAAAGAAAATCACATGACCAAGCCTAACATCAATGAAGCAGGAAAGTGTGCTCCTCTCATGGAGTTTCAAGAGAAGAAACAGGGAAAGATAGTGAGTATTTGCTGCACAGTTATCTAATCTTCCACAGTACACAAGCTGATAATAAACCCAGAAATTTCTATACTTTAACAACGGTTTATTTCTTACTCACATTACAGTTCACTATAGATCTGTGGTGTGCAACACTTCTCTACAGTCATTCAGTGACCCAGGGTTTTCCATCTAATAGCTATGCCATTCTCTCCATGTCATTCTCCAGAAATGTCCTATCCAACCCAATAGCCACTCAGCACTTGAAATGGGGATTCAGTCTAGACTGAGATTAGCTATAAGCATAAAATAAACACTAGATTTTTTTTTAAAAAAAGACATGTTTTCTTTTTTAAATATATTTTATTGATTTTTTACAGAGAGGAAGGGAGAGAGATAGAGAGTTAGAAACATCGATGAGAGAGAAACATCGATCAGCTGCCTCCTGCACATCTCCTACTGGGGATATGCCCGCAACGAAGGTACATGCCCTTGACCGGAATCGAACCTGGGACCTTTCAGTCTGCAGGCCCACGCTCTATCCACTGAGCCAAACCGGTTTCGGCAACACTAGATTTTGAACATGTGGTATAAAAAAATAAAATACTTGTCTTTTTAAATAATTCTTGTACTGATTATATTTTGAAATAATAATATATTGAATACATTGTGTTAAACAACTATGTTAGGGAATTAATTTCACCTGTTTCTTTTTACTGTTTTTAGTGTGTCTCCTGGAAATTATAAATTATATATGTACTCACTTTATATTTCAATTGGACAGCCTTGCTTGAGGACCAGCCACACATCAGACCAGGGAAGTTAAAATTATAGTGGAGGAACTTCAGCAGAAATTTCAGGGACCAGCCTACACATAACATGCAGTACTCTGCATTCCATTGGCCAGAACTATCACTTACTAGGAAAGGAGGGGTCCAGGAAGAAAAGGAGAATACAAATATTGGTGAGCACCTTAATTACTCATTTGCCATCCTGCCTCTAGCATCTGAAAGCAAATAACTTTCTATAAATCAAGGAGGAAAAAAAAAGAAACCTTTGGATGAGGGCCAAGATGCAAGATGTTGCATTACAAAAAAATAAATAGAATAGAGATCATAATAGAAGATCCACTATAATTAGTGAGAAAACTCATCATTAAGGAAAAAATAATGAAAAAGTAGATAATGAAAAAGGAATGCAGGAAACCAAGACATTAGGACTCAGATCTCTGGCTTTGAAATTATTGTTCTTCTCTCCCTTAGAATTTCCTTCCAACTGCAATTGGTTAATTTGGAGATACTTAACAAGAACAGAGATTTTGTGAAACCTTTGCTACTTACATTTTGTTATATAATGTGCAAATTATGCCATATATTTGTTTCATAGTGGTTAAATTTTCTTTTAAAAATCATGTACTAAGAATGCTGGTAATTAAAAAAAAAAAAGAATGCTGTCGAGAGGATTGTGCTGTGACTTATGCCAGTTCTCTATAGCATTTGTGTCAGATAGTAAGTGAGGAAATGCAATTATCTTGAGTTTGTGATTCGGTGGATTTGTGGGAGGAAAATGCCTAACCCTGGTGTTTACATAACCACTCAGAGGTATGGTGTCAGAAACTTTTTCTTCTTAATACAGTTCTATGAAGTATACTGATCTTCAAAGAAACATAATTCTACAATGTTTATTTCAGCAGAGCATATACTGCAAAGAAACCCTACATATTTGCCACTCCCTGTTCTGTGTCACTGTCTTGCTGGGTTTTGCTGAAGTTATTTTCAAGCCACTTTTTAAGGACTGAAGATGGCCATTAGCACATTAATGCTTAATCCTCAATCTCTTTTCACCTATTCTTTGAGAAAGGAACAGCAGCTTGTTTCTGTTTTTACAACTATCTTAATACAAAAGTAAAACTGACTGTAAAATATAATTTTAAGTGGTTCTTTATCTATCTGTTTCATTTGGGATAAGTTTTCTTTAGCATGTAAGAGTAGTCTACTCCAAAACAACTCTATTCTCTGGGCCTTTCCTATATGTCCTATGGATCATGTTTCAGGAATGTCTCTCTCTCTCTCTCTCTCTCTCTCTCTCTCTCTCTCTCTCTCTCTCGCTATATATATATATAAATCATATATATATATAAATCATATATATATATATATGATTTATTTAAGAGAGGAAGGGAGAGGGAGAGACAGATAGAAACATCAATGATGAGAGGGAATCATTGATCAGCTGCCTCCTGCATGCCCCACACTTGGGAGTGAGCCTGCAACCCAACCCAGGCATGTGCCCTGACCAGGAATCAAACTGTGACCTCCTGGTTCATAGGTAGACACTCAACCACTGAGCCATGTAGGCCGGGTTATTTTCTCTTTCTTGGATAATAGAACAATTCCAAACTTAGAGTCCTTAGGATTTGCCTAGTAAGATCCATCCCTTTTGTAACTGATAGGAGATATGTGTATACACACACGTACACATATATGTATAGATGTATGTGCATATATATTTGATAAGCCTTATTACTTTCTTATAGTTTTATAAACATAAAATTCATATCATGTCCATTTTTTCCCAAAAGACACCATAAGTCAAATACATTCATTTCTCATTTATAAGTTAATAAAAGGCAGATTTTTTAGAACTAGTCTCTCTCTGGAAAGAAAAGATTCAATGTATCTTACTCACTTCCTCTTAGAAGTTACTCAAGCTTTCTGTACCTCAGTTTCTTCCTTTGTAAAATAAAGATAATAACAGTTCTACCTCATCAGGTGAAGATTATCAAAAGAGATAATGCAAATAAAATATTTGGCATAATGTTTGACACAACATAAGCCATTAATATTACTCATTAAATATGTATTGGAAATTTAATAGGCACCAGACATCCACATTATGTCAAGAAAACAAAGGTGAATCAAAGACCGTTGGACTGAAAATTCACCTGCAAGTAATTCTACCAAGGTAATGTTTAAAGCAGATAAAACTTCTATGTTCAGGTTTCTATGACTTGTAACTAATCAGGAATTCTTCCAAATCCTTCAAGTGTTGAAAATAAGAATGATTTAATGTTGAGAGGGTAAGTGAAAGAGGCAAGTGAAAGAATAGGCTTAAATTAGACCTTTTCAAAGAAAAGAATTAGACTCTTTTTTAATAAAAATATAAAGCACTCTGTCATACCACTCATAAAGAAATGTCTCAAAACTGGTAGCTCCTACATCTAGAAAATTATTGGTTTAGAGTTTAGACTGTTCAATAAGACTAGTCCCTCTGAGATATATTTGAGCATAAAATAGGAAACCATCTTGAATAAAAATCTCAATTGCCTTAAGTGCTTACATGCCACACAGTTTTTCCCTGGAGAAGAAAATTATAATATAAAAAACTAAAAGATACTCCCTTAGTGAAAAAATAAACCCGGAGTATAATATATTCTAAACCTATATTTATATGTCTTTGTCTATATAGAGAATGCCCTTTGCTGTTTGTTTACATTTACATAGAATCATTGGAAAAGCATATATAAGACAAAAAAACTAACATAACCCATAATAGGTCTAAGTGCACATATAAGGAATTTAAACCAATAAATCAGGATAGGAAACTGAGCTGAGAATTTTCTGATAAAGATTTTTCTTATCCACCCTCTCAGACCTATCTTAAAACTGCCAATCAAAATCTTTAGCTGAGGGGTCAGTATTTTAAACAGTAACTCCACATAGCATTGTAAATAACCACAGACTATTGCTGGATTATAAATACTTACTGGATGAATATAAAAATAATAGCTCATAGAGGGGATAAATGGTGACAGAAAATAAATAAAAATAATAGCTAACTCATACTACCATATAATATCTAGAGGACTTTGCTGTACCTTTTTATGTATTAACTCACTAAATCCTTGCAATCATCATATGAGCTGGGTTCTATTGTTATTCATACTTCACAGGTGTGAACACTCCAAGAATAAGTACACAAGGCCATAGTGTGAACTTCAGTTTCCTCATTTGTGAGTAGTAATAATAATAAACATGCTAAGTATTTTTCATTTATAATGTGATCATGGGTATATTTTTCTATCTAATCCTCAAAACACCCTTAAATCAATAATGACATTATTTATCATGACTACTTCATAAATGAAGTCACTTCAGAAGTGTTACAACTAGAGCTCAAAGCCAGTTCTGATGACTATTTTCTTTCCACTCTGGTAAAAAATTCCTCTCAATCCCAATGTTCTAGAATCCTATGAAAATGAACACTTTTCATATATAAACACCGCTTATATAACACTTATTTCCATGTCTGAGTACACTACATATTTTCACTCATTTAATCCTCATAATTCTATGGGTTGGTACTATTATGATCTCCACTTTATAAATTAGGAAACTGAGAAACTGAAGAAGTAAATCATTTGTTGAGCAAAGTATTTACACAGCTAGCAAAGGCTAGGACTAGGATTCAAACCAAAGTAGCTGATCTAAAAACTGTGTTCTTAACCATTACATGGTCCCATGTACCATTATATGGCATGGCTTCATGGGAAAAAGTCCATCCTAAATACTTCTTTTTACAAATAAATAAACCATAATGCTAAGATAGCACTTCTGACTTGAAATAGCATTTAGAAGGTGAGGTGAATAAATCAACCAACACATTTATTGAATGTTTGCTTTGGACAGGCGTCGTATTGAGCACTGCTGAGAATATAAACAAATATAAGTAGTATCCCTGTTCTCAAAAGGAGTGTACAGTCTAGTTGGAGAAAACAGGTCTACATACATAAAGTAAACCTTCAACAAAATCAGGACAATCAATGTGTATTGATTCAAGTACTATAAATATCAAATGTGTAATACAGATAATATATGCTACAGAAAACTGCTAAGACATGGAATATAAAACCTAAAAAGAAAACATGAACAGGAAAGTCCTACTGCAGCTTAAACCGAAACAAAAATGAAAGTGGATTTTTATGAAAACAGGATCCTTTTCATAGAGGAAAAAGAAAAAGCATGATTTAGCAATATACCCTAAGCCTCATCAATCCTTTTAAAATTACATTACTTTATATTTAGATCAATATTTGGAGCAACAGAGAAAGAAAAAGAGGTGAAAATGACATCTTTTATATAGACCTAAATCCTTTTAAACACCTGATTACTGAAGAGTTGTCTACAGCATTTTTTTTTTTTTTTTTAATATTTTTTTATTTTTTGCTTAAAGTATTACAAAGGGTATTACATAAGTGTCCTTTTTTTTCCCCCCCGCCCTTGACACACCCCTACCCTCCCTTACCCCCCAGTGTCTTATGTCCATTAGTTATGCTTATATGCATGCATACAAGTCCTTCGGTTGATCTCTTACTCCCCTCCCTCCTGCCCCCCAACTCTCTCTGGCCTTCCCACTGCAGTTTGGCAATCAGTTTGAGGCAGCTCTGCCTCTGTATCTATTATTGTTCAAAAGTTTGTAATGGTCTTTATTATCCATGAATGAGTGAGATCATGTGGTATTTTTCCTTCATTGACTGGCTTGTTTCACTTAGCATAATGCTCTCCAGCTCCATCCATGATGTTGCAAATGGTAGGAGTTCCTTCTTTTTAACAGCAGCATAGTATTCCATCGTGTAGATGTACCACAGTTTTCTAATCCATTCATCTACTGATGGGCACTTAGGCTGTTTCCAGATCTTAGCTATGGTGAATTGTGCTGCTACGAACATCTGGTTACATATATCCTTTCTGATAGGTGTTTCTGGTTTCTTGGGATATATTCCTAGTAGTGGGATCACAGGGTCAAATGGGAGTTCCATTTCCAATTTTTTGAGGAACCTCCATACTGCCTTCCATAGTGGCTGCACCAGTCTGCATTCCCACCAGCAGTGCACAAGTGTTCCTTTTTCTCCACATCCTCTCCAGCACTTGTCGTTTGTTGATTTGTTGATGATGGCCATTCTGACAGGTGTGAGATGGTACCTCATTGTTGTTTTGATTTGCATCTCTCGGATGATTAGTGACTTTGAGCATGTTTTCATATGTCTCTTGGCTTTCTGAATGTCCTCTTTTGAAAGATGTCTATTTAGATCCTTTGCCCATTTTTTGATTGGATTGTTTATCTTCTTTTTGTTAAGTTGTATGAGTTCCCTATAAATTTTGGAGATTAAGCCCTTATCAGATATGACGTTGGCAAATATGTTTTCCCAAGAGGTGGGTTTTCTGTCTACAGCATTTAATGAAATACTTAGGTGCCAGATAACACAATATGCTGAACTATTTCTTTTAAAAAAATCAGTACTTTATTTCTGCAGTACCAATGATAATATATTCTCTATGTCATGTCCAAAACACATGCAACATTAGTCTACTCCTTCCCTTCTGGATCAAGAGTATGTGAGTACCTGCCTCCCCCTCCAGTGTCCTCCTCTTATGGGGTTTACAGTAATTACATGATAAATACAAGGCACATTAGACACAAAAACAAAGGAGGAGTGACAATTGGATCTTAAACATCATTAGTAAATGTCATCCCAATTACTCATTTTGATATTAATGTTAATTGTGCCCCAAGGTAATTATATTTGGAGAAGAATACAACAATGTACATAGAGAAAAACTGTAACCACACTGAGAATAAAACTGAAATGAATCACACTTGGGCATGGATATCCAATGTAAAAGGTAGAAGCTTATCGGAGAAACATTTGCATTAGGAGGCAAATAGTCTGACCAGAATGGATGAGATTTTCCTCTTAAGAAAAATTTTCCACGGAAGACTGATTAATTCTGGCTAATCTGCTAAAACAGCTTCTGCACTTGCCAAAATCTTAAACCTGTCTCTCGAGTATCTTCAGATAAGTAAAAAACCTAGTGCATTAGAAAATAAAAAGGATGCTCTCCCCTGGTGACCACTGCCACCAGCACCTCCACCAATAAAAATGCTCTGTAGGTAAAATTCACAGACAGACTGATGAAGTGGAAATTTAAGATTTAAAAGTACTGAATATTTGCTAGAAAATATATCTGCAGCAAGTATACGGAATGCTATTCTTTATTGTGATGCAAGTCACAACCCTGTATTATGTTTGAACTGGTCAGAATATCCTTTTTTTTGATAAATGATAGAACCAACAATCCTCGAAGACAATTATAGTTTTCCTAACATGGGAATGAAGAGGTCTCTCTGAAACAGAGAGCTGCATGCTTAATCAAAATGGCTCACCCTCTGCAAAAGGAAAGAAGGCTGGCAAGCAGGGAAAGGTCCTCTTTGGCAGTGACCATAGGGGGAAGTCAACATTGAAGAATAGGACAAAACTGTAATTCCCTGAGGACAGCACCTCAACTCCATAACCTGCAAATTCCCTATGGGCATCATGAAGTCACTGGGCGTCCCGCCATCAAATGTATATTAATGAGTTCTGGGAAGGTTCTGAAATTCTGAGCACTAGTCCCTTGAGCAAATCTGGAGAGGCAGTTGGTATCACCTAGAATATTTATTAAACCCATTTCTAACTGACCAGATGGTATGGATGTTGCCAAAAACATACGACCCAGTGATTTAATCCTATATAATAAAAGCGTAATATGCAAATCAACCCGATGGCTGAACAGTGGAATGACCATTCTGGACGACCATCCAGGACCACGCTATGACACCCACTGGTGTCAGGCCAGCCAAGGTGGGTGCAATGCGATTGGTCAGGGGCCCAGCCATTGCCCCATGATTGCCCTGTAGAGGGAGGCCCAGGCCACCGGCCAGCAGGCTGTAGCAGGTGGATAGGGCCACCCTCTGTGAGAAAAGCCCAGGTCTGGTAGCCTGAGGGAAGCCAGGGGGAAGCTCGGGTCCTAGGTGCCGGCAGCTGGAGGGAAGCCTGGGTCGGAGGTGCTGTAGAAAAGCTGGTGCCAGCAGCCGGGGGAAGGAAGGCCTACTCTTGCACTAATTTCGTGCATCGGGCCTCTAGTAGAATATAAGATAGACTAGAGGCCCGCCCGGTACATGACAGTCGGACATCCCTCTCACAATCCTGGATCGCTGGCTCCTAGTTGCTCAACTGCCTGCCTTCCTGGTCACCCCCAACAGCCCCCACTGCCAGCCTGGTCACCACTCATGGCCGCCCCCACCGGCTTGATCACCCCACGCAGCCTGCTGCTCAGTCGTTTGGTCATCCCTCACTAACTCCCCTGACAGCCTGGTTGCCCCATGTAGCCTGCTTGTTCAGTCATTTGGTCATCCCTTGCTAACCCCCCTGCTGGCCTGGTCATAGGCAACCATCTTGCGAGGGTGTGAGGGTTAATTTGCATATTACCTCTTTATTATATAGGATTAATTCTTTTGTTTTTCCTCCCAACTGCCCCTGGGTTCCTGTTTTTGAGAATCATATAAACAAGGGCAAACAATTTAATCAGCACTTTCTGTGGTGTCAGAAACTACTTAAGAAAAGTATTCTAAGAAACAGATGACAAGGTGACAGACAATTCACTACTTTAAAAATGAAGAAAAATTCCCAGGAAAATTACATTTTAAGTTTAAAGCTTTGCCAATAGCAAATACCCTTCAGGAGTAATTTAGTTAAAGAATATGGGTTGCTTGCTGAATTTCATCATTTTTATTTTATTACAAGGCAAAGAAGAGATAAACCAAAGAACTTATAATACTTATATGCATAGCCTATGGGCACAGGCGATACGATAGTGAAGATCTGAGTGGAGAGGGGGGAGGGGCTGGCAGGAGGGAGGATGGGGGAGGGAAATGGGAGATACCTTAATACTGTCACCAATAAAAAATATATTTTAAGAAATCACAACTCTTCTTAATTTGGGGATAGTGTTGCATTAAGAACACTCAAGAATTTATTTTCTTAATATAGAATAGGCTAGGTCTCTTCTGAACAAATCCCACCTATCCCTATTAGCAAACCAAATCTTAAATAACATAGAAATCATCTGGTCTTGTCCTGGCTAGTGTAGCTCAGTTGGTTGTAGCATAAAAAGGTTGCTGGTTCAATTCCTGGTCAGGAATCTCTCTAAAATCAATAAACATATCCTTGGGTGAGGAGGATTGAAATAGAGAGAGAGAGATTGAGAGAGAGAGAGAGATCATCAGGTCTTTAATTTGAGCTTTGAACTTTATATTTTTGAGACATGGGAGAGGGGGTGGAAATGGCATTTTTAAAGAAGTAAATAGTTTTTCTCGTTCCTTAGATATCAGGATTTGATTCACTTCTAAGAAAAGACTGGATCTTTGTTTTAGAATAAGACAATTTAACACATAATTTGGCTAGGAAAAATAAGCCAAGAACCCATAATGGCATGGAAAAGTGTAAGATACTGAGGTGCTTATGTGCTCCTCAAGAAATGTCACTGGCTATGTACTCATTGCTGGCAATAATATTATAAATATCCAGAATGCATACCTTCTTTAGGATAATGGTTTTCCTTACTAAAAGCCTGAGAAGTTATGTCCGAACTTCAAGTAGGAAGTGGCAGGACCTCTTTAAGTCATTCTAATTGAAAGGAAGGAGACCATCTCTACAGGATGGTAGAAAGCCAGAAATTAAGACAACAAATGTCCAATAAAAGTCTTCTTGTGGAGAGTCTTGATATATGTTTGGGAACCATTATATACAGTAGAGTAGCTAGTTTTAAATTTCCTTTTTTCATTGTTGTTCCAGTTATTATGACCACATAACAAATTACCAAAAAACTTAGTGGCAAGGAGAAACCATTTGTTTTGTTCATGGTTTTATAGGTCAGGAATTCAAATAGGGCACAATAGAGATAATTTAGCTATGCTAATGGCTTGGGTATTAAATGGAAAAAAAGACAGGGAACTGAAATCATCTAATGGCTGGCATGCTTATACATCACAGTTCATGACTCCAAAGGCACATGTTTTGAGAGAGAGAGAGAGGTAAGGAGAGGCAGAGAGAGAAAGGCCACATAGTCCTCTATGACTTGATTTCAGAAGTCTTATATAACAGCCCTTCTACCCCATTCTAATGTGATAGAAGCAAGTCACAAAAAGGACGCAAGGGAAAGAAAGATAATGGACCTCATCTCTTAATGAAAGAGTGTGTCACCATCACTATAGTGGACACACTCTAAGGTAACTCCAATGAGACATGTGCATGTATGATTCCCTCCCCTGGAGTGGGAATCTTACAATTTGCTTCCAACCAATAGCATATATCAAAGGTGGTAAAAATGTCACTCCTTTGATTAAATTATAAGACACCAAATTTCAACCAGTGTGCCACAAGAATTTTTAAAACATGCAATACCTGGCTATTTAGGCAGGGGCACTGACCTCTTTTCACTTAGATTGTAAAATAAAAAAATGAGAGCAGCCAATACAATAACCGTCTGGTGTAAGTAAATCAAAATTATACCAATTTTTTGCTAGATCAGCAAAAAATTAACATTTTTTTTGATGTGCCATAGAATCTTACTAATTAGTTTTTGTGTGTCATGAGATAAAAAAGTTGAAAATGGCTGTTATAAGGCAAAAGTGGTGTTACATTGGTCCACAAAAAGTACTGCTTAAATATGTTATAAACAGGATCTTTCTGCTTCCCTAAAATTCATATGTTGAAGCCCTTATCCACAATGTGACAGGCGTTTGGGAGGTAATTAGACATTAGGGTGGGGCCTTAATGATGGGATTAGTATCCTTATTAGAAGAGCCACCAAAGAGCTTATTCTCTATCTTTGCCAGGTGAGGACACAGCAAGAAAATCGCCATCTGCAAACCAGGAAGAAAGTGCTTACCAGACACAACCATGTTGTCACTCTGATCTTGGACTTCCAACCTCCAGAATTGTGAGAAATGTTTGTTTCTTTTAGAAAACTTACTCTAAAGTATGATTTTCCCCTCTGCTGTCAGACTCATCTATCCTCATATTTGATCATCATTTCAATACTAATAAATATCACTTTTATTCCAGTCCTGACATCTCACAGGATCTACATATATCTATGAAAGTCTACAAGACATCTTTGTGAAGATGTTGTTGATGTTGAATTTATTGTTGTTGGTGATGATAATATTTATTTAACACTTACTTTGTGCCAGGGACTATATTGAGTGATTGACGTATGTCACCATATTTATTGGTCACAAAAACCCTAGAAGGCAGCCCATAACAATCCTTGAACAGCTTGGATAGAAAATCCTTCCTAAGTTGGATATGGAGGAATAAAGGGAGGTCACTCCAGGACAACATATGCAGATGGCACAGAGTATAAAAGCACAGCGATATGTGTTGTTGCCATAGCTAGTACTAAGATTTATTGGAGTTAGAACTTAAGATGTGGAAGTGGAAAGTGAAAAAGGTGAGTCCAGGAAGATAGTTATAGGCCAGATAGGCAGATAATCAGAGACCTAAATGCCCCATCAGGGACTTGTGATGCTGTTTTAAGATATATACCATTAAATGTATTTTAGAAGAAAGGGGAATGGTCATCTCTTGTAGAGAGCCCATTCTGGCTGCATGAAGAGAGTAACCCTAGCTCATTAAATTAATGTTATGAGCTCTCATATCTGTATTTCTTTTGTACTGCCAGTTCTTCAAGAACAGGAATCTTGCTTTATTTATCTTTATATTGTGAGTGCCTAAAATAATAAACTCTTATGAAACTAAAATTAAGTAAACTGATCATATGAAAGAAAAATCATTACAACAACTCAGATGAGAGATGTTAAGAGTCTAAATGAAGAGTCAGCAAACCATATCCACAGGCCTAATCCAGTCCACCACCTCTTAGGGTAAATAAAGTTCTATTGAAACACAGCCACAAAAATCCATTTACATATTTCTTATTCACATATTCACACTATAACAGCAGAGTTAAGTAATTGCAACAGAGACCTATAGCCTACAAAACCTAAAATATTTAGGGCCTGACCCTTTTCAGAAAAGGTTTGTTGACCCCTGCACTAACCTGAAGCAAGTCATATAAATGAATAGGTGAGATGGATGCAAATGAAATTTAGAGGCAAAATCAACTGGAGTAGCCATTACTCATTGCTCCTGGTTCTGTTTCTTAATGCCGTGTACACATTAGAGGCCCACTTTATCCTTTTGTATAAAAAGCTTTCAAGTATCCCAACATATCTATTTACAATTCCTACTGACTCTTTCAAATTTAAATTGAACTGTCATTTCCATAAAGATCCTCATACACTGAAGAACACACAGTGGAGTCCATTCACCACCCAGGCCTATAGATCCAAAGCAGGAACAGTATCCCATCTGGCCCCCTTAGACCAGCGGTTCTCAACCTTCCTAATGCCGCGACCCTTTAATACAGTTCCTCATATTGTGGTGACCCCCAATTTCATTGTTACAAATTGAACATAATTAAAGCATAGTGATTAATCACAAAAACAACATGTAATTATATATGTGTTTTCCGATGGTCTTAGGCAACCCCTGTGAAAGGGTCGTTTGACCCCCAAAGGGGTCGCGACCCACAGGTTGAGAACCGCTGCCTTAGGCTAAGCTAGTTCTACAGTAATGGGACAATATCAGCCCTGGGGTTCCTTATATAAATTTAAAAGGCTCCCAACCTCTAAATATGATTACCATGTTCTTGTTTTCACTGCAGGTCTTCAGAAATGGCCTAAGTCTTTTTCACCTCATTAAGCTGCTCTGCACAAGAGTCCTCTAAAAACTTTTCATCTGAAAAGTCCCCATAAGGCCTGAAATTTCTTTTCCCTTCTCTATGTGGTCAGAACATAAAGGTTGTAATTCAAAGAAAAACTGAAGAACTGTCATGGTTCTTTTTGCTGGTGTTAATCTCTGAACAGTGGATTTAGGGTACCTATTTTTTTTCAGTTCTTGGTTCTCTACTTCCTGTTTGAAAATACACTACAAAGTGTTGGCGAAATGTATTTATAGGATACAGTGAGCCAGTTCCTGGGCTTTTTGTATAAGGACTTGAAAGATAATTGCAAGCTCCCTTCTTTAAAAAAAAAAAGTCATCTGCAGTCATAGAAACATCTAATCTTAGTCATAGCACCAACACGCCCAGATGGGCAAAAAGAAACAAAAAAGGACATTTTAACTTAAAAGTTACCTATTAAAAATGGATTTTTAAGCATCACACCTGAATAACCAATGAGGGAAACTTTTTCCACCTCTTATGAAATACATTTAAGAAAACAAAATATCATTTTATATCTGGTACTTTTTATATTTGAAAGTTATTTTCCTCAAATACTTAGTTGCTGTCATTATTTGAAAGAAAGTAAAGTTTAGCCCTACTATCCATTATACACCAATATATTTTTCAAATTAATGAAACATTTAAGTGTGAAGACCAGCACAAAATATAGAACTAAAGGAGAGTGTAAGCAAATAATTCCCTGATTTTAGAATGGAGAAGGATTATTTGAAAATATGAGTAAAAATACAGTCTAATATTTCTTTTACCTGATTTTTTAAATATTTTATTCCAGTACAATTGATATTCAATATTAGTTTAAGGTGCACTGCATAGTGGTTAGACATTTATATAACTTAAAAAGTGATCCTCCAAAAAAGTTTAGTACTGATGTGGCACTATATCCAGTTATTATAATATTATTGACTATATTCCCTATGCTATATTTACACCCTCATGACTATTTTGTAACTGCCAATTTGTACTTCTTAATCCTTTCACCTTTTTCACCTAGCCCCCCATTCCCTCTCCCATTTGGCAATCAGCAGTTTCTCTGTCTAAATGTGTTTCTGTTTTGTTTGTTCATTTATTTTGTTTTATAGATACCCAAGAAGTGAAATCCAAATTGGAAAAGAAGAAGCAAACTGTCATTATTCCAGATGACATGATATTGTACATAGAAAAACCTAAAGACTCCATCAAAAAATTATTTGACTTAATAAATGAATTCAGCAACGTAGCAGGATACAAAATTAACATCCAGATTAACGTCTATGTAGCAGGATACAAAATTAACGTCCAAATTAACGTCTATGGCATTTTTATACACCAATAGTGAACTTACAGAAAGAGAGATTTAAAAAGCAATCCCATTTACCATTGCACCAAAAAAAAAATTAAGATGCCTAGGAATAAACTTAACTAAGGAGGTAAAAGACCTGTCCTTGGAAAACTACAGGACACTGAAAAAAAGTGATAGAGGAAGACATAAACAGATGGAAGAACATACCGTGTTCATGGATTGGTAGAATCAACATCATTAAAATGTCCATACTACCCAAAGCAATCTATAGATTCAATGCAATCCATTAAAATACCAATGGCATATTTCACAGACCTAGAACAAACTCTCCAAAAATTAATCTGGAATGAAAAAAGACCCTGAATAGATGCAGCAATCCTGAGAAAGAAGAACAAAGTAGGAGGGATCTCAATACCAGATATCAAGCTATATTACAAAGCTACTGTCCTCAAAACTGCCTGGTACTAGCACAAGAACAGACATATAGATCAATGGAATAGAATAGAGAACCCAGAAGTCGACCCAAACCACTATGCTCAATTAATATTTGAGTAAGGAGGTATATCTACACAATGGAGTACTATGCTGCTGTAAAAAGGAAGGAACTTCTACCATTTGCAACAGCATGGATGGACCTGGAGAGCATTATGCTAAGTGAAATAAGTCAGAGAAAGAGAAATATCACATGATCTCACTTATTTGTGGAATATAATGAACAAAATAAACTGATGAACAGAAACAGATCCAGAGACAGAAAAGCATCGATCAGACCGTCAAACCTCAGAGGGAAGGCGGGGAGAGTGGGGGGGAGGAGGAAAGATCAACCAAAGGACTTGTATGCATGCATATAGGCCTAACCAATGAACACAGACACCAGCGGGGTAAGGGCTTGAGGGGGGCGGAGAGTGGAGGGGCAATGGAGGGGGGATAAAGATACATGTGTAATACCTTAATCAATAAAGAAAATTTTTTTAAAAGAATTGAAATCATATGGTATTATTCTCTCTCTGTCTGACATAGTTTACTTAGCATAATACCCTCTAGGTTCATCCACATGTCACAAATGGTAAGATTTCTTTCTTTTTATGGCTGACTAATATTCCATTGTATATACTGTGTAACACACTTTTATCTAGTCTTCTATTGATGGACATTTAGGTTGCTTCCATATCCTGGCTATTGTAAATAATGCTTCAATGAACACAGGGATGCATATATATTTTCAAATTAGTATTTTGGATTTGTTTTTTACAAATATCCAGAAATGAAATTGCTAGGTCATAGGTAGTTCAGATTTCTTTTTCTTTTTCTTTTTCTTTTTCTTTTTTTGCAAGGCTGCTCGTTTTATTTATTATTATTTTAAAATTCTTTATTGTTTAAAGGATTGCATATGAATCATTTTTCCTCCATTGACCTCTCCCCACTCGTTCCCACCCCCCTAGCACATGCCCTCACCCCCCCGCACTGACTGTGTACATGGGTTATGCTCATATGCAAACATACAAGTCCTTTGGTTGATCTCTCACTCCCCCCCCCCCCCACACCCCCACCTTCTCCCTGAGGTTGGATGATCTGTTCGATGCTTCTATGTGTCTGGATCTATTTTAGTTCATCAGTTTATGTTGTTCGTTATATTCCATATATGAGTGAGATCATGTGATATTTATCTTTCTCTGAATGGCTTATTTTGCTTAGCATAATGCTCTCCATTTCCATCCATGCTGTTGCAATGGTAAGAGTTTCTTCTTTTTTACAGCAGTGTAGTATTCCATTGTGTAGCTGTACCACTGTTTTTTAATCCACTCATCTGCTGATGGGCACTTAGGCTGTTTCCAAATCTTAACTATTGTAAATTGTGCTGCTATGAACATAGGGGTGCATATATCCTTTCTGATTGGTGTTTCTGGTTTCTTGGGATATATTCCTAGAAGTGGGATTACTGGGTCGAATGGGAGTTCCATTTTCTTTCTTATCAGTTTGGATCAATTGTGAAAACTTGGGCTCTAAAATCAAATGGTCTATAATTGCATTTTGTTTCCCTGACTAGGTAGGGTTATGGTTAGGATTAGTGTTGAGTCTAAAGTTAGGGTTAGGGTTAGGATCAGGTGTCTGGTTGGGGTTATAGTTTAGTTTGGGTTGTTGGGAATAGGTTAGTGCTAGGGTTAGGGTAATAATTAGGGTTAGGGATTGAATGTTAAGGTAAGGGTTATTGTTAGGGTTAAGTTTAAGTTTAGGATTAGGGTTAGTGCTTGGGTTAGGGCTAAAATTATGATACTAGGTTAACATGAGAGTTAGGTTTAGGGTTAGTGTTAAGGTTACATTTGAAGTTAAGTATAGGATTAATGTTTGAAGTAGTGTTAGAGGTTAGGTTAGGATTTGGAAAAATCAAGGCATGTTTGGTGATGCCAAACTCTGCTTCCTCTCACTATTGTGATAATTCATTCCTTGTACTCATTCTTCTATTGGGAATAATCATTTTTAATCATAAAAAAGGAGATTTTACTATTTGAAATGTGTGCTTCCTCATTTAAGACATATATATTTATGTACCCATATTTTGTTCACTAGTTAAATGGCAACACCTATAGACACTGATAAGTATCTGAAAATTTGAAAAAGCAGTCACTTTAGAAAGAGTGGAAAAATAATCACTGAAGAAAGGCTGAGAACATTTTGGTTTATCCTCCTTGACCTCCAACATACTTTGCATATAAGGCACTGTGTTAATATAATATAGCTCCCTGGAATATCTAAAACACCAGGCTTTCTTCACTATAGCATTTCCCAGCAATGATAGTTAATGACATGACTAATGCCAAAATGAGTCACCCTAAAGATACAACTAGGATCATCTATGACAAATGATACTTGTTAGGGTTAGAGTTAAAGGTTAGCCTTATATGACATTACAGTATTTTAACAATAAAGATAATTTTGTGGGGGAAATAAACTTGGTAAATGAATTCTCTCATTCACAAGTTATGAATATTCATATCCTAATATAAGAATAGTTTAATTTACAAAAACCATATAAGAAGCCATTCCTCTAACTGGGGATAGAAATTACATTTTTAGTTTGTTCAATGGGCAGTGTGATTCCTGACTGAGTGGTGTTATTTCTGGCACCCTGATGAGCCACTATTACCATTGGTCAAAATGGATTCAGGCTCCCTTCTTCACTTTTGGATGTATTCTTCCTCTGAAATTGGTTAGAAGAAAGAGCTTTTCCCTTCTATCTCAAAACTCAGCAGTTCTCTGGTTCCTGAACAGATGAGTTTTAAGGAAACCAACTTATTTCAATTGTGTCCCCTCAAAACTCCCTTCCTGTCCCTTATATGCAGCATGCCATAGCTGCCTTACCAATGGGTTTTGTACAACCTTCACTAAGTTCTTTATCTCCTATTATATTGTAGAGAGCTCTCTATCATGCAAATGGTTTTTATTATCTTAAGATAAAAATGCATTTTAAGGAGGTGGAAAGGCATGCCCTATTCTGCAATATTTGGCAGTGTTCATTTTAACTGAATCACTTGTTAGGGTAAAATTACTGTAACCTGTAATAACTGTTAAATTTGTCGGATGCATACTTGTACTGAATTAATATTTTATAGCTTCTTGGCCCTGTGTGGGCTGACTGTTCTACTGGAATGCTCTAGCACCATGGAAACGCTAGGAGATATTTTCTCTTAATTGTAAGAATGTTTGACAGATAACAGTGCAGCACCATGGAATTAAACCCCATTGCTAATGAATTCTGATCAGCTTATAACCTCTTTTTATTCTATTATTTGAGAGATTTTTAGTTTTATTTTTAAGCATTGCAACTATTGACCTTGTCAATAATCACTTCTTAAATGCATTAGTGTCAGTAAGTATTGTCTAGGTAATTGTTTTTATAATTATCAATTATCAAATAGAGGAAGATATTTTCATTAAAAATGTCCTCCATTTAAAAAAATCTAACCTGTGAAGTGAAAAACTTTTTTGTAAAAATATATCTTTAAAAAAAGTCTGCTAACATCTCCCTATTGCTGAACTGTAATTTTAGTCACCATTATATTAACCTGAAATCCTAATGCTAAAAAAACTGCATTTATCTAGAAAACAATACTGGCAACCTTCAAAACAAAATATAAATAGTATGTATCATACATTTTTATGTCTAAAAGAAACATACTCTGCTTCCATACTACCAGTCCAAAAAATGTGCAATAGAAAATATTTATTATTAAGTCTTCTGAACCAGTTGACTCAAGTTTTATACTACAACTCCCACTGCCCTCATGAATCAAGTTCATAATGGAAGCCAGGCTTCCAAATCTCTAGGCAGAGTTTCCCAGAGAAACAGAAACAGAACTGGTGGTCACATTCGTTCTTGCAGATTTCTTTTCTCAGAATATTGAAGAAGGTTCAAGTAGCTGTTCCTCGCCAACTCATTAAACGCCTTCTTCTCTCCTGTGATAGCACTGTGATGAACACTGGGAGGCTCTGGCCCTCCTATTCCAGAAGAGGAAAGTCTTTCGCATCAGCATTTGGCCTCCAGCAGGATGCTCCTCACTCAGGTCCCTCCTCTGCACGAGTCCTCACTGAGGAGTATTCTGACACATCACTGCAGGCCTCACTACCAGCAGAACCCTGGGAAGTACAGCTCAGCATCTGACTCTGCTGTCTTCTCTTGGGAACCCACCCATGTAGCTGCTACCCCTTCTCTCTTCACAGAGTTCAGGAGTGAGGAATAGCTAAGGCAAAACTCAAAATATTTGGTTGACGATTGGAGAAAAGCTGTGAACACATTAAAAATGTTTCTCCTATCACAGGGAGTTTACTAAGGAGGGGATTATTTCTGGTTAGGAGTAACTGGGAAAGGTTTTATGGCAGAAAGGACACTTAAACATAGTGTGTACATGTGCTAGTCAGGGTGGGTAGCAACCCAAGATGGAAAGAGAGGCAGTCAAGTGTGGTAGGCAGAACATGGGCCCCAAGGGGGTCCACATCTTCATCTCCAGAATCTATAACTACGTTACCTTAAAGTGGCAAAAGAGATTTTGCAGAGCAAATTAAGTTGAGTTTTAAAATGGGGAATTACCCTGGATTATTCAAGTTGACCCTAAATGTCCCCATCTTCTTATAAGAGGGAGGCAGGAATGTGAGTCAGAAAAGGAGATCTGAGGACAGAGTGGAGGTCAGAGTGATGCACTCTGGACAGTGGAAAAGGCAAGGAAGCAGACTCTCCTCCCCACTCCCCCACCCCCTCATCCCTCACATTGCCTCCAGAAAGAATACAGCTCTGCAGCCCCTTGATTCTAGCCTGCTAAGACCCATTTCAGTCTCTGACCTCCAGAATCATAAAATAGTAAACCTGTATTGTTTTAAGGCACTTGTATGTGATTACTTGTTCCAGGGGCAATAAGAAATTCACACACAGAGGCAAATGAAGAAATGTGTGCTATTTGTTAAGAATATCAATAAAGGAAAAGATGGAAAGAATAATAAACAAAAATAACGTTTTGCTTCCTGCTTAAAGTGCTTTCATATCCACTGTTTTAAAATTATGATTCTCATAGCAACATTTTAATCCAGGCATTCCAGTCCTCTCCAATTTAAAGGCAAAATAGCAATGGCTCATAGACGTTAACTGCTCTGCCCAGGTTTGTGTCAGAGGTGGGCCTAAGCCAAGGTCCACCAGCTCCTCACATCTTTCCACTGCACCACATCCTTTGTTCATAGCAGGCCACCCAATTTCAGAGGGGTTCGAACGTCAGGCCAAAGGATGTGGAATTCATTCTGCAGCAATAAATTAAATGTTTTTAAGCAAAGAAGAGCATAATCAATTAATATAACAGTGTGACACCACGTAGATTAGAGAGAGAAGAAAAAACAATCTAGAGACTGGTCAGGCTGACAGAATATTCCAGGAGACAAGAAATAAAGGTCTGGATTGAAGCCAGCAGTGGGAATAGAGACAGATTGCTTTATACAAGGTGGGGAGCGGGTAGAGGCAGGGGAAAATAAGAGCAGAAAAGTCACCTTTCTGTTTTATTGCCAAAGGAAATCTTACGGTCTTCTAATATGTATATATATCTCTTGGGCAATGCATTAGTGTACATTTAAGTGGGCTTTATAGATATAAATCATAGTTTCCAAATAAACATTTAAGTTTTAAACTCACCAGAATATTTAACTTTCTAAATTCCCATTTCCAAAGATAAATAAACACTTGTGTAAACAATAAATGAATCCCAATACTGTATTTCTTACAATGATACCTGACTCTTTTTTTTGATCATTGAGGTCAACTATCTGACCACCAGTGAAAATTAAGAATAGGAAAGTGCTGCTCTGTTCATCTCACAGTAATGGCAATCCATTCTCTCGTCACCTTTCTGACAGGTTTTTCGTGACCCCATCCATCTCTCACTCTATTACCTGTTTACTATTCCCTTTGTATTGCTGTTGGTAATCCACAAAAATATCTTTGGGTGGTCATCCTTGTTACATACATAAAAAATATGCTGCTGCCTTATAACATGTTATTTATTGCTATTTTCTACCTGTCAGTTCTTATTATGCCTCATCATTTTTCAATTGCCTTTTGTAACCTTGATTCTTAGAAACTTTCACCAACTTTTTTTTCTCTTTTCCCACAAAGTGTTCAGAATTCTGATAATGGTCCTGATGGCTGACTAATGGTCCACCCAAGATGTCTAAAATGGTCTAATCCCAGAACATATGTTACTCTACAATGGACTTAGCGAATTTGATTAAGGATCCTGAGATGGGAAGATTATCCTACATTATCCAGGTGGGCCTGATATAACCACAAGGGTCCTTACAAGGGAAAGAGAGAGGCAGAAAAGAAAGAGAGATGAAATAATAGAGAAGAGAGATGATGCTATGCTGCTGGGTTTGAAGATGGAGGATATATATAGTCAGGCTCTAAAAGCCGAAAACGCAAGTAAGAAAATTCTCCCTCGAGCCTTCAGGACCAACACAGCCCTGTCGACCCATTTGAGACTTCTGACCTCTTGAACTATGAGGTAATAAATCTGTGATATGTTAAGCCACTATGTTTGTGATAATTTGCTATAGTAGCAATAGGTAGTAAACACGTGGTTCCAACTGAAAAATAAATCCCAGTATCATCTGTTTTGTATTTTTAAATTGAGATAAGAAATTAGAGTATCTCAATTAAAGTGGTCTCTCAGTTACTTAATTACTATGCACTGCTGCCTTTCCAGCTAATTGTTTCACTTTGCAATGTCACTGTAGAAAACTGAGACTGTAATCCATCCCATAATCATTTGAGAAGTCACTTAAAAAGCATTCAGAACTTCATACATGGAGCCACTTGTCTTATGTGACTGAAATCCATTCATGTCTCATAATCTATAAGAGCCATATTAAAAAACTTTCTTAGTAAGAAGAAAACCTATGGTGAAACTAAGTGTTGTCTTTTTCAGTTAAATAAGGCTAACTTGAAAAAATCAGCAAAAAAATTAATACTGTAATTAGGCAAACCACACTTAGTTGACCATGACTAAAAATGGAGTCTTGTACTCCCTCAATCCCAACATAATAGTACGAACCTACCATTTACTCAGAATCTTCTCTCATCATAGTGCTAAGAGAAGAAAAGGAAAAGGGAGAGAAATTGGAAAGCAAGAGGGAGGATTGCAGATGAGCGGGGGAGATACTGAGGAGAGGCATTCATGATCACACTCAGATGCTCAGAAACAATCTGATCCTTCTCCTGTACCCACTAAGGGAGAGATGGGATGGATGGCATAAATGTCCTCACAAAGACCAATGCTATTAGAGGAAAGATGAGTCAGATCTTCACGACACTCCCAACAGACATCAAGTCTGAATTGAATACCTGGGAAATGGTGGGTGGCAGGGGCGGTGTGGAGGGGAGGGTTACTTAACAGTTTTCAAAAACTTAAGAAAAAATTTTAGTGAACTTCCTTCCTATCATCGTATCTCCACATTCTGCCAACCTCACCCCTAGCTCTCCCACTGTAAGGGCAAAAAGAAAAAAGGAAGAGAAACAGAATTAATATTTTTGAAGACCTATTAATGTCAGACATAACCCAAGGTATTTTTAATTCATTACATTTCATCTTCATAATAGAATTAAAATCTCTGAGTCTTTACTGTGGGCCAAGCACTGTACATTATACATTATTACCTAATTTATCTAATTTCACGCAGACAATGACTCTCTAAGGTGGGGAATATTGGTATCCTCACTTAAATGAGGAAATAAGTCCTACAAGGGTTAAGAATTGCCCCAAATCAAGCAGCTGGCAAATTACAAGGCTGGAATTCAAACGGGTCTGTTTGTCTCATGCTAGAGCCTGAGTTCTTAACCACGGCTCTAAGAGGTAAATACTATTTTTCTTTCTTTGTAGGTGAAAAACATTTGCATCAAAGGAATATCAAAGAACTTACATTACTATCTCCAAATAAAAATTATCTACTTCTGACTTCTGAATAATAGTTATACACATGACAACGGGCTTTAGATTTGGAAGGCAGATAGATCAGTTTTTCAGTAGCTTTATAAATTGTGATTTTGTAAAAACCACTCCTCAGCCCTAACTGGTTTGGCTCAGGGGATAGAGCATCGGCCTGTGGACTGAAGGGTCCCAGGTTCGATTCCGGTCAAGGGCATGTACCTTGGTTGCAGGCACATCCCCAGTAGGGGGTATGCAGGAGGCAGCTGATCAATGTTTCTAACTATCACTCTCCCTTCCTTTCTGTAAAAAAAAATCAACAAAATATATTTTTAAAAAAACACAAAAGCCAAAACCGGTTTGGCTCAGTGGATAGAGCGTCGGCCTGCGGACTGAAAGGTCCCAGGTTCGATTCCGGTGAAGGGCATGTGCCTGGGTTGCGGGCACATCCCCAGTGGGAGATGTGCAGGAGGCAGCTGATCGATGTCTCTCTCCCATCGATGTTTCTAACTATCTATCTCTCTCCCTTCCTCTCTGTAAAAAATCAATAAAATATATTAAAAAAAAAAAACAAACACAAAAAACCCACTCCTCATCCCCTTACTGGACAACCATCCCCTTAGTCCGTACTCATGCTCACAGGTGTCCACAAATTGATGTTAGAGTAAATCCAAGCATTCAGAGCTACAAAGCAGGACCTGCTGACTCCCCTGAGGGCAGAATCAGGGTTTGAAACAATGGTGTCAAAGTCTGAATTTGGAATAATTAAGTCTCCCAAGCACAGTTCAACTTTTAATTTTCAAACATGCTCTTAAGGGAAATTTCATGTTACATAAATTGCAAGAGTTCCTTTCTCTTAGATCCAACTGATTGATGATATTTGCAGTGGAGGAAAGAGGATAGGGGAAGGGCAAGTAATAGGAACAGAACCACAGTTGTTTAATGATTATTCACCTTACCACCTATACATGATAGGCTTTCTTACAGACCTGGGAAACTGGAGGATGAGCTGCAAGAAGAAAAATGGGGCTGTAAAATGATAAGATGCCTCAGAGCCCAGATGGGTCCATTCCTTAGAAAAGAAAATACATACACAGGACAGGACAGGCTTTGATTTGGTTGCTGAGCCTGGATCTTAACCCTGTCCGGGAGTTTGCCTCAGGAACACTGACCATGCTCCAGTCCCAGGAACAGGCTGAGCTGTTTTTAACATAGAAAATTAACTACTTTGGTACCAGACTTCAAGGTCCTGGAAGGAGACACACGGACCACGGACCCTGCAGCCCTTATCCTGCTCCCCCTTGCATATAGCTCTTCTTTTTTATCCCTAATCAGCTGGCTAGTAGGAGATGTTAAAGCAGAATTTTCAGGATGATCTGCTGCTGTCCATACTGCTGGCATTATTGGAATAAACACTCATACCTGATTCAACCCTGTCTCTGCTTAATTTGACTCAGGTAGTGACAGGTGGCCTCGGACCCATTCAATATCTGGTATCAAAGACACTGACATAAGCTCACAAGGACCTTCTATAACCAGTCTCACCATGATGAAACATTGGGTGCCCCTCCCACCACCATGGACACATGCAATGCAGATGACTCACAAATAAAACATGGCACATACAGCTTCCTCCTAGATCAACTTGCTTTATACAATCAAGCCCAAATAACAGAATCAAGGGTTCTTTTGTACCTCTTTCTTTTGGTCCCGACATATGTTCATGTGCAAAAGACACAAAAGCCTATTGTGTTTTTGATTAAAGCTTCTAACTTGGGCAAGCCCAGAGCTAAACTTGGATACTGCAGAACTCATCCATTTTGTTCCTACCACTCTTTTAAAATGTGTGTTAATTTACCCAGAGCTTGTGCCACAGTCAAAATAACTTCACATGTACCTGTAGTATCTCACAGCTTGAGGAATATGAAAACAAAAAAAGTTCATGAGAGTCGCATGTGTTCTGTTGAGAATACAAAAGAAGCTACTAATTAGGAAAAAACAAAACCCCCATCGAAGGAGCAGCTGCAGTAATTTTCTGTGCTCTCTGGCATTATGGGAAACTGTGTGCATTTTCACAGTCACTTGTCACAGCACAGAGAGACTTCATCAGCTTATTTTCCCCCCAGTAATTCATCCACTTTAGGCTACAGGTAAGCAGTTCACATACCTAAGTTTGAAATACTGAAGTTCAGAAAATAATGTTTAAAAAGTAGCCTAGTCTTTGACAGATTTTGGGAACAACATTTTTGAATAAATTTCAATTAGAGTCTCAAAGTGTTCAGTTGCAATATTCCCTTTCCTTCGATGAGAATTCAGAAAAATTACTATTTTACTTGCTGAAAATGTGGTAGGAATAGAGTTTTGGTTGGCAATAAATAAAACAAGAAGATGAGGAGCTGGATGGAGAAAAAGGAAGAGAAGTAAAGTTGCTAGCCAAGCAGAACTAATGCATTTATAATACAGTTCTGAGGGAAGTAAAGAAACCTCGTCAAAATTCAGCAGGACTTAGAACCACATTCCCTTGAGGGGTGGAGTGGACTGGGGAGCTGAGGGCTCCAGACTCAGCCATGCTCTGGAATGAAGGACAGCATGGCCTTAGTCAAAAATGGACAACTCTGTATTCAGAGTGTAACTGTACAACCAAGGGGTCCGGGCTGTCTGTCACTACTTGAGCCAATTAAGCAGAGAGAAGGTTGAATCACATATGAGTGTTTATTCCAATAATGCCATGTCATGCCAGCAGTATGGGAGAGCAGCAGGTCATCCACAAAAATCTCCTCTGCACCCCACCATATGCAAGCTGCTTTTATTGGGTAGCAGGACAAAGATTACATGGGGAAGTAGGCAAAAGGGTATGCTAAATGGGCAGTTTACAGGTAATGCGGGCTGGAGATTTGCAAAGGCCTGCGAGTATACAAAGGCTGAGGGGTCTTTAAGGAGCTAGCGACTTTGGTTTCTGCAACAAGGTTGTTCATCTTTCCATGAAAATAGGCAGCTCCAGGGTGGGGAGGATGGGCTGCATTTCCAGGTGAGCTCCCAGGTCCCACATGCAACCCCCAGCCAGGTTAGACTGTGCCTTCTTTAATCAGAACAAAACAATCACGGTTAACAGAGCATGATTAATATTTCGCACAATTATAGCTGGTCCCCAATATTCTATTTCTGCCCCTATCAGGAGGACAAATTTGGATAACTCCCACCCAAATCTGGACATATAGTGGTTCCATGTTCAAACACATCAAACTCACAGTGCTTATAAGCATGGAAGATATTCTGGTTTTAAAAGTCTCCTCTATATCAAGAGAAAGAAGTCATTACTATATACCCCCCTATGTAAAATAAGAACTTTGCTATTATGGGGTGTTGCATACATAATTTTAAGTAGCAATATATTATTTAAGAATAAATAAGAGTTCAGGATTAAGTTCAACCATGTTCCCCCCTTCCATGACTGCGAGATCATGTAGGAAGCAGGCCTGGCCAGTCCATCTTGCACAGAGAGCAGGTACAAAGAAAGGCAGACCTTTCAACAACTGCTTTCAACAAATAGTAACTGAGCCTCTGCTGTGGCCCCACCCAAATATGTAATGAGCCTTGAGGCTGTATATGGACTATGGTGCGTGAAGCTGATTTCCAAGGCTGACCCAAATAAGTATATCAAAAATAGAGTCCAACCAGAGCATCCTAAGGCGATTACTTGGAACTGAGATGCAAGGGAAGCAGCAGATAAAAGCCCACGAACAAAAGCTGATCCACAGAAATTTGGCAGACAGCTGTTAATGCCGACTCAAGAATTTTTACCTGCTCTTGGCACATTCACATGAGTGTATGAAGGAGTTGGAATGTGAAAATAAATCACACTATTTTTAGAAGGCAATGGGCTCAAATAAGCAGCTTATGGTATAGGGTAATCATTTGAGCCTATGTAGTTAACACCGGCCTTCCTACGTTCTTTTAGAAAAGGATAGAAGAAACATAGAAATCAGGAAAACATTTGTACTAATATGGGAATAAGGAGCAGTGCCAAGAAATAAGCCTTTTTTGTTGTAAGCCACTGAATTGTGGGGGTTGGTTTGTTCTAACAGCATATCCAATATGCCAAATTTCCAATTATAAAATGAATACAATAAAAATATATACAAAGGTGCAGAAATGGATTGGCAATTTATATATTAAATTAATCACAGTGGAAAAATAGAGTGATGCTGAGGATGGTGTATAAAAAGAACTATTTCTTCCATTTAAAAAGACTTAGCCCTGGCCAGTTTTTCCCAGTGGTTGGAGCATCGGCCCACAGAATAAAGAGTTGTGGGTTCAATTCCCAGTCAAGGGCACATACTTCAGTTGCTGGCTTGATCCCCAGCCCTGGTCAGGGTGTGTGCAGGAGGCAACCAATCAATGTGTCTCTCTCACATTGATGTTTCTCTCTCTCTCTCCCCACCTTCAACTCTCTTTAAAATTCAGTGGGGAAATATCCTGTTTGTTTTTCTTCATATTGATTTCTAACAATTCTTTATTCATTGATGACTTTTCTCTCCCACATATAGACATAGCAAATATTTTCTATTTGGGTTTTCTTTATATTTTGCTTATTTTTTAACATTCAGAGGCTTTTCATTCTTACATTTTCAGTGTGATTTTATGTCACTGCTTCTTCCTGAGTTGTTACACCTAAACCTTTTCTACTCTGAAATCTCATATATATATTGATCTTTGTTCTCTTCTAATCCTATCAGTGGGCACTTTTTTTTCCATTTTTATACATCTACAATGCGTTTTTTAAAAAGTATATGTACTATTTTTGTGGACCTAGTAATTATTGGGGAGTTTAATATGTTGTAAGTAATGGAGCCCTGCCTTAATTTCACGTTAATTGGCCCATATCCTCAAGTTTAATCAAGTCTGTGGTGGCCAATTTTGTGTGTCAACTTGATAGGTTAAAGAGATGGCCAAATTGCTGGTAAAACATTATTTCTGGGTGTGTCTGTGAGGGTGTTTCTGGAAGAGATAAGCATTTGTATCAGTGGACTGAGTAAAAAAGACTGCCTTCACCAAGGTGGTGGGCTTCATCAAATCTGCTGAGAGACTGAATAGAGCATAAAGGTGGAGGACGGGCAAATGGGCTCTCTGCTTAGGCTGGACATCCATCTTCTGCCCTTGGACACTGGCAGTCCTAGTTCTCAGGCCTTCAGACTTGGACCTGGTTCCCTCAGCCTGGTATACCATCAGCCCCCTGGTTGTTGGGCCTTCAGTCTCAGAATGAATTACACCACCAGCTTTCCTGGGTCTCCAGCTTGCAGACAGAAGATTGTGGGGCCATTCAGCCTCCATAATAGCATGAGCCAATTCCTATAATAAATTTTCTCATACATAAATATAGGGTGTCCCAAAAATATACACACACACTTTGAATAATTATAAAGGCAATGCTTATTAAAATACATTTCATTTTCACAATTGAGCTATTAGCTGTAAAGTGTTGATACATTTTGTGGAACACTCTGTATATATATTCTGTTTCTCTGAAGAGAAACTGACTAGCACAAAGCCCTTGAAATTATGCCTGGGTTTCTGGTCCAAATTGCTGAAAACAAAGACAAAGAAATATCTTTCTCTGCTAGTTAGAGATATATATTTCTTGGTTGTTTAATTTAAGAAAATTTAAACAGAGATATTATGTACAGAAGAACAAAGCTATTATACAAACTTTCTCATCAGAAGCTGAACAAGCTAGAATACATATCCCAAAAGTGACATTTTTAAAGCTCTGAAAGGAAAAAGGAAAAAAAACGTGTCAATCCAGAATTCTATTCCTTTTAAAAATGAAAGGAAAAAATCTTCCATTAATAAACCCAAACTTGGGAAACTCATCCCCAGAAGACTACAAGAATTGTTAAAAGAAGTTCTACAGGCAGAATAATTATGATGACAGGCTAAATATGGGATCTACACAAAGAAACAAAGAATAGAACACTGGTAACAAAATAAAGATAAAATATTTTTCTTTTATTTTTTTTTCAGGTTCTCAATAGTATTCATTGTATTTTAGATTGTTGTCAAAAAAGGAACATGAAGTAATGGGTTCAAAAGACTTTTTTATCTAAAACCTCTTAATTTCATATATTCCTGTATTGTATAAAAAGAGCTGTCATGTACTTCAAAACATTATGAGGATAAAACAACACACTAAAAACATGCAGTTTTCAGCAAGTTACTAGACTTGCATTACTGTTTGAACAGAGATTAAGATAAACAATGATATTTCATTGACTTTTAAATATTTTCTTTTTTTCTTAACTTATCTTTATTGTTTAAAGTATTACAAATGTCCCCTTTTTTCATACTGCTCCAACTCCCTCTCCAGACCTTCACCACACTATTGTCTGTGTTCATGGGTTATGCATATCCTATATAATAAAAGCCTAATATGCTAAGTGTCTAACCATTTGTTCGACCATTCAACCAGTCTCTATGACATGCACTGACCACCAGAGGGCAGATGCTCCAACCAGTAGGTTAGTTTGCGGCTGGGGTCCAGCTGATTGGGACTGGACGAGATGGGCCAGTCCCAATGGGAAAGAAAGTGCCCACTGATAGGATTAGAAAAGAACAAAGGACACCTCCTGGAGCCCTCCCGTGGCCCCTCCCCAGCTGGCTGGCCCTGATTGGCCCCAAACAGGACTGGGCAAGAGGGCCCCAATCAGCCTTGATTGACCTGATCAGGACTGGGCAAGATGGGCTGGACATGCCCTGGAGCCCTCCCGCAGTTCCTTCCCAGCCCCGACATGCACCAGTGGGGTCCCTCATCCTGGCTTGTGCTCTCTCGCAACCCAGGACCCCTTAGGGCAGGGGTCCTCAAACTTTTTAAACAGGGGGCCAGTTCACTGTCCCTCAGACCATTGGAGGGCCGGACTATAGTTTAAAAAAAACTATGAACAAATTCCTATGCACACTGCACATATCTTATTTTGAAGTAAAACAACAAAATGGGAACAAATACAATATTTGGATTTGCATGTGGCCCGCAGGCCATAGTTTGAGGACCCCTGCCTTAGGGGATATCAGAGAGCCTGTTTTGGCTCGATCCTCACAGGCCAGTTCGAGGGACCCCACCGGTGCATGAATCCGTGCACTGGGCCCCTAGTATGCATATAAATTCTTTGGCTAATCTCTTCCAGCCCCTACCCCTTCCCTCTGAAATACATATGCTTCAATGTCTCTAGATCTATTTTGTTCATCAGTTTATTTTGTTCATTATATTCCACATATAAGTGAGATCACATGATACTTGTCTTTCTCTGTCTGACTTATTTCACTTAGCATAATACTTTCTAGGTCCATCCATGCTGTCTCAAAGGGTAAGAGATCCTTCTTTTTTACAGTTGCATAGTATTCCATGTGTAAATGTACCACAGTTTTTTAGCCATTCATCTACTGATAGGCACTTGAGCTGTTTTCAGATCTTAGCTATTGTAAATAATGCTGCTATGAACATAGGGGTGCATATTTTCTTTCTGAGGTGTTTCAGGCTTCCCAAGATATATTTCTAGAAGTGGGATCACTAGGTAAAATGGCAGTTCCATTTTTAATTTTTTGAGGAAACTTCACAATGTTTTCTATAGTGGTTATACCGGTATACATTATCACCAGCAGTGAACTAGCATTCCCTTTTCTTCATTTCTTTGCCAGCACTTGTTGTTTGTTGATTTATTGATAGTAGCCATTCTGGCAGATGTGAGGTAGTACCTCATTGTCATTTTAATATGTATCTTTCTGATAATTAGTGATGTTGAGCATTTTTTCATATGTCTCATGGTCATTTGGGTGTCCTCTTTGGAGAAGTGTCTATTCAGGTCCTCTGCCCATTTTTAATTGGGTTGTTAGTTTTCCTTTTGTTGAGTTGTATGAGTACTTTATATATTTTAGAAATTAACCACTTATCAAATGTATCATTAGAAATATGTTCTCCCATACAGTATGTTCCCTTTTCATTTTGATGGTGGTTTCCTTTGCTGTGCAGAAGCTGTATCTATGAGAAATCTGCTACATAAGATGTCTGACATTTTGCTGCCTATGTTTTCTTCTAGGATTTTTATGGTTTCACAACTTACATTTAAGACATCCATATCATAGGGGTACCAGAGGGAGAAGAAAGTGAGCAAGGGATAGAGAAACTGTTGGAAGAAATAATGACAGAAAACGTCCCTAAGCTGGTGAAGGAAAAAGCCACACAAGCTCTGGAAGCACAGA
Source organism: Myotis lucifugus (assembly GCF_000147115.1). Taxonomy (NCBI): domain Eukaryota; kingdom Metazoa; phylum Chordata; class Mammalia; order Chiroptera; family Vespertilionidae; genus Myotis; species Myotis lucifugus. Next base: position 362,423 of record NW_005871313.1, on the reverse strand, counting down.
GGATGCCAATCGAGATGAATCCAAAGAGACCCATTCCAAAATGCGTTATAATTAAATGGCAAACATTAAGGACAAAGAGAAAATCTTAAGGGCTACAAGAGAGAGATAGTCAGTGACCTACAAGGGAGCTCCCATAAGGCTGTCAGCTGATTGTTCAAAAGAAACACTACAAGCCAGAAGGGAATGGCATTAAGTATTCAAGGTAATGAAAAGCAAGGATCTAAAACCAAGATTACTATATCCAGAAAAGCTATCATTCAAAATAGATGGTGAAATAAAGAGCTTTCCAGACCACAAAAAGGCTAATGGATTTTATAACCACCAAACATGCATTGCAAGAAATGTTAAAGGGACTGCTATAATAATAAGAAGAAATAAAGAGAGAGCCCTAGCCAGTTTGGCTCAGTGATAATGTGTCAGCCTGTGGACTGAAGAGTCACGGGTTTGATTCTGGTAAAGGGCATATGCCTGGGTTCCAGGCTCGACCCCTTGTAGGGCTATGTTCAGGAGGCAGTCAATCAATGATTCCTTCTCATCATTGATGTTTCTTTTTCTCTCTCCCTCTCCCTTCCTCTATGAAATAAAAAAGACATATTGAGAGTGAGAGAGAGAGCGAGAGAGAGAGAGAGAGAAACATAGGCATGAAGAATAAAATGGCAATAAATAAGTACCTATCAATAATAACCTTAAATGTAAATGAATTAAATGCTCCAAAAGACATAGAGTAGCTGAATGGATAAGAAAACATGACCCACATATATGCTGTCTACATAAGACCCACCTCAGAATAAAAGATTCACATAGGATGAAAGTGAAGGGATGGAAAAATTTTTTTCTATGCAAATGGAAATGAAAAAAAAGGAGCTGGGATAGCAATACTTTTATCTGACAAAATAGACTTCACAGCAAAGGCTATAAAAAGAGACAAAAAATGCTACTACATAATACTAAAGTGTTCAACCTAATAAGAGGATAAAACCCTGGTAAACATATATGCACCCTATATAGGAATATCTAAATATTCTTACTTTTAATTGCTCTAAAATATGTGATTGTCCAAAGCAAAAATAGTTGCAATGTATTTTCTGTTTGAACCATATGTAAAAAAATGTATGGGATATATCAAGTGATCTGTTATTTGAAAGCAGTATGTCAAGAAAGAGATGGAATGCAGACTGTGACAAATGAATCTAATTTTACTACAGATGAATCTAGTAACTACAAAAATACTAGGAAAGAAGGTGCCAGACTAAATAATTTGGAAAACAGCTTTTTGACAAGATAATGTAAGGCTAAAGGCAAAAGAAACTAACACCATCCTATAATGGAAAAATTTTTTCACAAGGATATACGTTACCAATTCTCGAAGTTCTTTATTTTTATACTATTATTTGTATAATATATTACATAAAATGAGTTCCATGTTGAACTAAAGACATTAAAAAGAAGAAATAACAGAAGGCTAAAATGAACACTGTGAGGACTGAAGTCAGAAGTATTCATATGGAGTGGCAGTTTTAAAAAAGTATCTACACACACATACAGAAGGATGCATATATGCAGAAATAAATGTAGATGTGTGTCATGTATAACTAGTATACTAGGTGTACCAGTTAATAATGCAGATTTTTTTCAATAGATGGAGTTACACATATGTTGATATATATGCGATTTGATATGTATGCTATTTTGCTGTATTGACAGCAAGCCTCAAAACTTCATATGTCAAATTTGCTGAAGGTGTTAACATCATAGATATTTTTATGCTTAAAAATGTCGAATTTCGTGCCAAAAAAAAAGAGCATTTGCGGGAAGTTTTAATTCATTACTTTATTTTGAAGAAAAAGTCATCGTATACTTCAGGAAGCTTATGGTGAACATGCTCCATCTCAAGATACTTGTGAACGCTGGTTTAAATGCTTTAAAAGTAATGATTTTGATGTGAAAGACAAAGAATGTCCAGGTCAACCAAAAAAGTTTGAAGACCAACAATTACAAGCATTATTGGATGAAAATGTGTGTCAAACTCAAAAACAACTTGCAGAAAGATTAAACGTTGCTCAGCAAACAATTTCTGATCATTTACAAACAATGGGAAAGATTTCACTGCTAATACATTTCACCATTGTGAGATCCCTATTGTGATGCACTGAAAAGGATATATTACCTCTGTGGTAATCTTTCCAACAATGCATAACGAAAGCTGATAATGAGAAAACATCAGACAAACTCAAATTTAAAGATATTTAAAGTTTGTACCAACTTGACTGGCCAGTACTCTTCAAAAGTGCCAAGGTCATGAAATACAAAGACTGAAGAACTCTCAATATTGAAGGAATAAGAAAACATGAAAAGTAATCCTGGATTGGATCCTAAAAGAGAAAAGGAATATCAGAGAAACAACTGATAACATTCAAGTGAATTATGTAATTAATAATATTTTACCAAGATTAATTTCTTAGTTTTAGTAAATGTTTTTGGTTATGTAAGATGTTAATATAAGGGGAAGCTGGGTGAAGTCGTAACGTATGTAAATCTATCACAAAATTTAAAAGGTGAAAAAATGGATTATCGATCAGTCCTGATCTCAATGAACTCGTCGCCTATTAGGAAAGAAAACACACAAAACAGTATTACAATGTGGTAAGTGTAAATAGAGATATAGATTTTTATGAAAGCCAAGGACTAACTACTGAGCAGATCAAAGACTATATCATGAGAAAGCATATAACATTTAAGATAAGCCTAATAACATGCTACTTATGGGAGAAGAAAGCTTGAACATTCAGAAAGAATTTTAAAAAACATGTATAAGAGGCTATAGATTTCCCACAAACTTTGGGCTGATATGATTGGAAAAAAGGCAAAGTGGTAAAACTAGAAATACAAGTAAACTTAGATTCTTGGGAACGTTTTCTTCTATTCTAGGTATTCTATTCTTCTATTCTATTCTATTCAGGGACATATAGAGACAGTTTTGTGTTTTAGAAACATTTTCATAGTACTGTGGTGAATAAAATAAAAGGGCACAACGTTTTTACTTACTAGTTCAATGTTCATTCTTCCAATTTAACTTTCATTTAAAGCAATATATTAATGTAACCTATAATACAAATTTTATAGAATCTTAGTGATGGAAATATTTGAAGTCTTCTAATACCAGTACATTGATCCTCACTCCTCAAATGAACAACCCACAAATGTCTATCTCTCACTACAAAAAATGCATTTAAAACTCAAATACTGTGCCTAATTAATAAATCCAAAATATTCTTTATACTTCTCTGGAAAACATAAGATTATAGCTAATACTATCATTTGTGTAGTCAATAAATATTTATTTAGTATCCATTGTGTGCCAAGCACTATAACAGGTGTTGAAGATTTAAGATTTAAAAAAAATACAGACCAGAAAAACCTTCTTCATAGAGTTCATATTCTGGGGAAGAGTCGTAAGATTAAAAATATAATTAGCTAAAGTATATATTTATAGTATTGGAAGGTGGTTAAGAGCTATAGAGAAAAATAAAGCAGGATAAGGGTGATAGGAAAATGCTGGAAAGGAAGAGGATGTGAAAATATTTTTTAAAATATGTTTTTATTCATTTCAGAGAGAGGAAGGGAGAGGGAGAGAGAGATAGAGACATCATCCACTGGGAATTGAGCCCTCAACCCAGGCATGTGCCCTGACTGGGAATTGAACCAGCAACCTCCTGGTTCATAGGTCCTCCTGGTTCATAGGTCGATGCTCAACCACTGAGCTATGCCAGCCGGGTCAGGATGTGAAATTTTAAAAAGGGTGTTTGGTTAGGCCCGATGCACAAAATTCGTGCAAGGGGTTCGGCCCTCGCAGCTGCAGTGGCTGCCTTGGCCCTTGCAGCCCTGGCTTCGTCCAGAAGGTCGTCCAGAAGGTCGTCCAGATGGTCGTCCAGAAGGACGTCTGGAAGGTCATTTGGCTGTCCAGTCTAATTAGCATATTACACTTTTATTATTATAGATTATTTTGATCACCAATCCTTGCAAATTCCTGAGGGAAGAGCTTTCCTAGTAGCATAGGGGAAAACTAGGACAAAAGCTCTGAAAATGAGGGTGTGCCTGGAATATTCAAGTAAAAACAGCTCAGTATGGCTAAAGTTGAGCAAAAAGGCGAGAAGTAGTATGTAATTTTAAAGAGGTAGCATGGGAGCAAGATTTTTATAGAACTTGAATGTCTATTGTGAGAAGTTTGGCTTTTCTTTTGAATAAGAAGAAGAGTAAAGGAGGACTGTGAGCAGGGAATAACATTATTTGTCTTATTTTTATTTTTAAAAGAATACCCTTGCTTCCATATTGCAAAGAGCCCAAATAGGGAGAGGCAGAAAAGATAAAATCAGGAAAATCAAATAGCAGGTGATTATAGCAATTTAGGAAAGTGATTGTAATGACTTGTACCAGACTGGGAGAAGTGGTCAGATACTACACAAATTTTGAAGGTAGAGCCATGAGGATTTCCAAACAAATTGAACATGGAATATGACATAAAAGGCAAAGATAACTCATCTAAGCAACTGGAAAGTTACCTGAGATTAAAACAACTTTAGATGGAACAGATTTAGAGACGAAACTAAGAGGTTTCATTTTGTACATGTTAAATTCAAGCATGTTTACTATTTTTACTACTAGACATCCAAGTATACTTGTCCCATCAGCAATTGGATTTATAAACCTGGGGTTCTGACGTGATGTCTGATCTGGAAATACAAATTGAAGAAATATTAGTACACAGGACCTGAACCATGATTCTGATGCATTCATGGAAGCGGAAGGAGTAAGTGTGTATCAGGTATGAGCACACTTTTCCTCTAAAGGGTCAGATAGGAAATAGTTTAGGTTTTGAGGGCCATTTGGTTTATGTTACAATTACTTAGCTCATCTAACGCAGCTCAAAAGCAGTCATAGGTAACATAAATAAGTGGGCATGGTTATGTTTAATAAAAACTTTATTTATCAAAACAGCTGCAGGCTGGATTTGGGGCATGTGCCTCAGTTTGCTGGTATAGATAAACAAGAAGGATCATGGACTGAGCCCAGGAACACAACTTTCCGAGGTCAAGGAGGAAGAGAATAAGGATCTGGCACAGGAAGTTGAGAAGTAGTAGCCAGGGAGGTGATAGAAAAAAACAGGAACTTGTGGTTTTGTGAACAAAAAGTGAAGAAGTATTTGATGTTAGAAAAATGATTTGAGACTATCAAATGTAGCTGATGATTCAAGTAAAATGAAAACTAAGAATTATCAGCAATTGGGGGGTCATTGGGATCTTGGCAAGAACAGTTTTGGTAAAGTGATTAGGGGTAAAGCCTGATGAAGTGCCTTTAAGATAGACTAGGAATAACAGATATAAAGATATTAAACTCTTGCTAGGAATTTTGTTACAAAAGGAAGAAAAGGTGCGGTGAAGAGCTTCTTGTTAAAATGGAACAAAAAACAGCATATTTTTATGTTAATCTCAATGACCTAGTAAAGAGGAGAAAAGTGTTAGCACAGGAGAAAGTGGAGAGAAGTGCTGGGACCATGTCCTTGAGGAAGAAGAAATAAAAGAATCTGGCCCACAAATAGGGATGCTGTCCTTAGATACAGGTAGAACAGGTCATCTATAATAACAGGTGCAAAGCAAAGTATATGAATCAAGAAATGATGGCAGGTAGTAAGATCTCATTATGGGAGATTGTAAAAACCATTTTTTTGTTTTGTCTTAAAATATTTTATTGATTTTTAGAAGGGAGGAAGGGAGAAGGAGAGAGAGAAACATCAATGTGAGAGCAAAACATCAATTAGCTGCCTCCTGCACTCCCCTACTGGGGACCCAGCCAGCAACCTGGGCATGTGCCCTTGACCAGGAATCAAACTTGCAACATTTCAGTGCACAGGACAACACTCAACCAACTGAGCCACACTGGCCATGATGTGAAAGCCATTTTCTGAAAGTCGACAGCTAAGAGTAAAGATTGTTGAAGGTCTGAGGAAAAAGAAGATATGAGATATGGGAAAGTGACTGGATCAGAAAGTATAATGATTGACAAGCAGCATTAAAGGTCCCCATCATAAATTTTGTGAAAGCAGTCAGCCATTTTCTTTGATTTTTTTCCTGCCCTGTTCATGTATATAGGAGCAAATAGCCCTATCTTAGATTTACCAGTATTAGTTTCACAAAAGTATGTGTCAGAGTAAGAAAAAAAGCAAAAGAGTTTACTGTATGCACAGGGGAATGGCCATAATGAATGAAAATAGTAATTAAGCTGAGTAAAAAGGAAAGTGACATCATGAAAGGGTGAGGGACAGTGGAAAAGGTGGTCAGATTCCACCTTTTAAGTAATATAGATCCCAGTGGGTCTGAAAGATTGTTGAATTGGAGGATTAGAAGAAGGAAACCAAAAGAAGAAGAGGTACTGAACAGAGTGGGATACATGGAATTGAGATTCAGGGGTCTACAGTTATCAATAATGATAAGGTCATTGCCTGTTTCCCAAGTCCCAGATCTTCCTCCAGGTACTTGGTATGTATTCACCCATATGATGTATTTGATATCAACAAGCATGAGAAAACATCACAACACTGAGTAAAGTCAGAATTATTGACTTTTCCCTCTGTGGCAATCCACAGAGCTTTCTTCAGAGGCAGATCATCACAGTTTCTCCTCACTTAACCTTGGGTAGGCAAGGACACCTTTCTGAGGGATTTTTGTGCATCTCGATAAGATACTAATCACTTCACAATTTGTATAGATCTGTTGCTCTTTAAGTCTTCTTCTGATGTTATTAAGGATTATATTTGTATCATTTATAAACAATAAATGTAAAGTCTACAGTAACAGTACATTAGCTATAAGATGATTTAATGAATCATCTTGTCTAAGAAAGAAAGCAATATATTTTACAACTTAGAGGAAAACACAAAATGCAATAAAATAATAAAAAGGGTTAATTTTATATATATTAAATGTAATTAATGAGTTAACCCTCTTAGAATGCACTAAAGTATTTCTCTAAAACTACCAAACTTCAGAATAATGTTTACTCTCAGGAAAGTGTCTGGTATTTAGTTTGAGCTCAATAAGGATTCGCTGAATGAGTGAACATAAAATGAGACTGTCCTCTTTTGGAAATCCATGACCTCAATCCAACATTTAGTTTTTTCATTTTCCTTATGATATAGAACCTGTGAGTCAAGGCTTGTTTTTTTCCCCTTTTCCCAGGACTATACTTACACAAGTTATTCTCCAACTCACATTAGGTAACAGCCTTGCTTCATAAATACAATGTTGACAGAACTGTACTATTTATAGTCCCTTGGCTTCAAAAGACATTTCCCCCCTCATTAATTCATCTCCTTTTGGTCCCAATCCTCACCCTTTATGGACAACGTGTAACAGGGACAAATCTTCCCCTGATTTGCTCATGCTCAGGAGGAAGCTGAGAGCCTGGAAAGCTATACTTCATATACCAAGATGATGCCAGCCAAGTCCTGGCAAGAGAATGATTGAACATTCTCAGATTAATTTCATGGCTATTTGTTCCATCCCAGAATCACATCAAGCACAGGCCTGCAAGCTGAAATTGCATCACTGTGTCCTTGCTACCCAGGTAAGGGCAGTGAAAAATGAGCATATTCACCACCGTCTAATGATAAATAATGACTTTTCCCTTCACAACTGAGATGTATTTTACAGCATCATCAGAGAAGTCTAATTACCAAACAAAATGATAAGATATATCAGGACACAAGGAGCTTAGATTAAACTCACAAGAAATAGGCATTTGCATCCCCGCCATCCTTCAGTGTCACTGCAGTAATAGAAAAGTGGCAACTGGAAGGTGCATAATGAATATTCCATTAAATATTCATTTGGATTGTAAATAACTTAAAATTTTAAACTAGCCAGTAAAAGATTAAAAGAGAAGGGTGCAAACAGTCTGGCTGCTAAAAAAGAACTGACAAGCAAAGTTGGAGAGAAAAATAATAGAGAGAGCATTTAACATTAACTGGGGGGAAAATAAATGTTGTGGGCCTTCAATGACAGGAAGGGGAGCATTTGCTTTTAGGGATTTGACAGGGCAATTTTGGCTTTCACAAATTTTGATCTGTAATTATCCAGGTGGACTAATATTATGCTTTCTGCAATAAGGTCATTCTTGTAATGACATTTTTTTTAAAACACTAATAGTTCCTTAACCATAAGTGGTATTTTTTAACATTTAGAGGTCTTCCTGATTGTGAACTTATTTTTTGTTTTAAGTTTGCATGACTCATTGAGCTGAGTACTGAATCGAGACTTTGAGTACTCTAGAATCTTATCTATTGAGCTTCACCTAGTCATTCCAGAATCCAAAAAAGGAAATAATAACTTGTTGGGGGCAGTGGCAAAAATTTTAAAAAAATTAAAAGGAGCAAAAAAGGAGATTGAGAGCATTTAGAGCATGGAGTAAAGAATGGGAATTAACATTCACTGAGTCCCTGAGTACCTACTAAGAACCTAGTACCATCTAAGTACTAAGCAGTGACATACATAATCTTAATTTACCCAACAACTTTGACTGACTGAAATGAGCACAACCTGGTATAGTAGGCAGTTAGACAGACATGAGCAGAGTAGGAACAATAAGCCAGGTACAGAAGATCGCCAGCATGGAAAGTCCCAGGTGCCTAGCAGTGGACAATTGTAAGGTGGGACCTTGCCCCCAGCATCTAGCTGCCCATGCAGTTTAGACTCCCTGACCTCCTTTCATATCACTAGTCATGAGGTTCGGGTCCTCATGTGACTCCCCCCCCCCCACTAACAAGTCACTAGTCATTTGGAGGAACAAGAGGGCCAGAGAATAGCCTCATACGACTCAGACAAGCCCTTGAACAACCATCCCTTAAGCATTAAGCCTTCAGGACAATGAGGTTCTGGGCTGCATCAAATAATATTAAGAATGAAGCCTTAGGTCTGTTGGCCACAGAGACAGAGTCTTGATCAAACCAGAGATAACATTTAGGCCTCAGTTGTGTTTCAGCTCCAGGCCCAGAAAAGCAGCAAGACCAGACAAAGTGACAAAGTGACACCATGGCTGACATCAGGACCAGCTGCAATGACTAATGACTCCTTCCATAGGGCAGATCAATCAGTAGAGACAAGGACCCTGAAAGGACACACCTGGAAAGCTGATGAATATTCTATTGAGATTCTCCCAAGACCTCCCCTAAAATCCCTGCCTTTAAAAACTCTTAAGACAAAGGACCTAGTGCACACTCCCTCACCTTTCCCCTCTCCTTCCTCCAGGTGTGTTTTTTTGCCTTTCTTTCTCCTTAACTCCACGGGCCCTTCTTTCACCTTTGTAACTTGTTTTCTTAGCCTATGTAGCCCAGCTATTTCTACTGCTATTTCTACCTCTGTGACTTTCTAAATAAACTTTGACTTGTATTTGAGTCTTGCCTCTGAATTCTGCTTAGCCAAAACTCAAAGCCATTCGCTGTTAACAAATCCATTTTAAAATGAAGAAAATATCATTCAGAAAAGTTAAGAAACTTGCCAGAAGTCACACAATACAAAAGAGGTAGAACCCAAATTTAAATCCAAGTCTACATAAACCTATAGGCATTATTATTTTTTATCTCATATCGTCTTATTTGTCCCCATGAAAGCCATTATAGATCATAATTAAAAAATATAAAAGTCACAGGTAGATTTTGGTTGTATTTTGTATACCCAGTGACTTGTAAAATGCCTGGCCCACAGTATGCACCCCACTAATACTCGTTAAGGGAAAGAAGGAAGGCATGGACAGGGAAAGGAAGAGAAAGAAAAGAAGGGACAGAGGAGAACCACCGTGCCATTCAATATTAAACTATTGTTAGTAAAATCATAAGGGCATAAGTAAAATAGACATTTAAGAAGCAAAATACATATAATTATAAAATGAACACATGTGCCAAAGATTCTATATAACTCATTAAATGAGGGAATCAATAAAATGTTACAAATGGTACAAAAGAGAACAGAAAGAACCACACATATGTAGAATATAAGGAATGCTGAAATGAATTTGCTTAGTAGATGCAAAACTGGTTAATGCTCACAGAACAATAATCAACTGCATTCCCAGAAAATGCAATTTGCATTTCTATGGACAAGAATAATTTGTATTACTATTTGTATTGTGCAACTTTATAGAGTTGTAAAATAGTTCAGACAGATGAAAAGGCAGAGATAACCCAGAAATATACATAAAAGAGAAGACCCAATAATCTTTCTTTGTCCATTTCAGTCATTCACAATTTTTTGTACCATTGTCTTAGAGCCTAAAATGTAGAATCACTTAATTTTTAAAGTTCATTGCCACTACCTTACCAGTTGTTTACACTTAGTTTCCTTTGTGGAAGGTTCATTAATCTCCCAATTCATAGGTATGTCTTTTCCAACAGCGAACATTATATAGTGTATGTAGTGCATCATATCATTCAAAACTACTTAGCAATTTAAGATCTGAGAATGATTATGAACATCAGAAAATAATTCCTCTGAGTTCAGGACATATTTGATAGACATAGAACCTGATTAAGTATGGAATGGCATTCACCTACCTAATATGTATATTCCTGCTATAGTGGGTCTAATTCTGCCTCCTACTTGAGATGCTGGAATTGTGTAGGCGGAGGAGAATTCCAGAATGATGGAAGGACCTTCTGTTCATTTGCAGCTTATTATACAGTCTGGAAAGGGGCAAACCATGGCCAGCACATGTCAGCACAACATTAAGAGTTATGCATGAGTAGCAATTTAGGGGCTTTTATAGCAGCTGGTAGGGTGTTGCCCATGTAGAATTTTGCTAAGCTCATTTTGAAAAGACACTGCCAAACTTTATGCCAGCAATCACATTAGGCTATTCACAACATAAGGATTATTTTGTTGTCCTAGAAAATAACAGAAACACAATAAAAAGAGTCTCCTCCCCCATTTCACCACAGTGGCCTCCTCAGCACAACAGACGACTTTATTTTTATTTGTTGAAGTGTGTCCAGAGCTTTGGGAGAAAGATCCTCAAGAGTGTTTTAATTATGCATGGAAACAATGGGACTTTGAATAATTGAAAGCCTGGATGATAATAAATAACAGCTACTGTAACAGTATTTTTATTACCATATAATTTATATCCAGAATATGTCCAAAAAGGATTTAAGATTATTCAAAATTCATTCAACCAGGATTGTGCTGAATATAAATATGATATGGTCTTCCTTTGAAGAATCTATTTGGAAGACAGAGTCATAAACAAACTAGATAAAGTATCAGGGGAAGGCAGAGAAGGGAGAGATTAATTGAGCTCAGAGGACTTCACAAAATTTATCTGAATCCTGAAGGATAAATACAAAGACAAAGAGGAAGGAGGGCTTTTCCAGATATCTCCAAGTGTAGGGTATGTTGAGAAAATATAAGTAGTTTGTTTCATCAATTAAAAATAGTTAGGGTAGCTTATGGCAGAATGGGGAGCTGAAATAATAAGGGGGATATAAAATCCCAAAATCCAACAGGCATTTTTATGAAGGGCATTGGATGCCAAGTTCAAGATTTTATATCTACCCAATTGGTAATAGGGAGACAGCAAGATTTTTTTTAAAAGGAGAGATTTCTAGAAGTCAGATAAAGAAAAGATTTTAAGAAGGGAGTAGACAATGGTACCAAAGGCCACAGAGTGATCATGCGGGTAACTCTGTATTTTGCTGCTCAACATCTAAAGCACTTATTTTTATTTGGGGGAAAACTCTGCTTTAAGTGAAGAGCAAAGGGCCAGGTCTCCACTAGAGAAAGTAAAGAATAGCCAAGGTTTATTGAGACAAGTAACCCAGGTTCAGGCAATTGGATATTCCACCCAGGGTTTTTCAGTCTCAAGTGAGGATTCAAATGTATAGTGACAACTTATAATTCATACACAGTGGCTGTGAAAGTGTCCAGCATTACCCAGCATTTAACTGAAATATGACTTGGCCATGAGACCTGTTACGCAGTTTCCTTTGCTTCTTGCCCATTGTCTAGTCCCAGTTCTCCAGAATCCCTGTTGGTTCTGTGAGCTACCCAAAATCCTTCTCATAAATTTCTTTTTGGTTTATGTCAACAAGAGATAGTTTCTAATGCTTATATCTAGGAACCCATACCAATACTCAAGACAGAAAGTAGATTTTGGTTGTGATAACTAGTAGAGCATTGGTTTCCTTACTGATAGCAGTTTCAATAGAGTGACTGGGCAGCAGACAGGCTCAATTGGAGTAAAGGTTTAATATTAAATAAGGAAAATGAAAGCTCTAATATACACCACTTTTTCAAGTACTTTGGCAGTGAATGGAGAAAGTTAAATAGAAAAATACAGAGTTGAAGAACATCCTTTTTATCTGATCTTCAATTCTAAATGATAGCTTTGCTGGGTAGAGTAATCTTGGTTGTAGGTCCCTGCTATTCATCACTTTGAATATATCTAAAATTATAACCAACAATAATGAATACAAAATGGAAATAATTAGCCATCTGCAGAAGTACAATATCCCATGGGGTTCTGATTCACCTGTATACCTGGCATAATGCCCCTCAGGGAGTTGATATTAATATATCCACTAAAATGGTGTGACATGGGCAATGATCACTAGAGACTATCTGCCAGGTAAACTTCTCATGGGAAATGTAACAAACGATTCAGGTTTGTGTTGAATTCTCTTCTGAGATCAGTTAGCATGGTGGGATCCCCCAGGGTATAATCAGCCCCTTGCTGAACTGATGAGGAATGCATCATGGATGCATGGTGGTCCCACTGTCATTCAGACTCTGTAAGCTCCGTCTAAATCTTTCTACAAGCCTCTTTCTCTTCTCATCTTCTCTTCAATAGAGCAAAGAGTCACTGAGTTATTGGGCAGGGAGAAAAGCGTCCTCTGAGAAAACAGCAACGACCCTGGTGAAGCAGGATTGCCTTCTCAACACACCACCACCCCATTTGACAAGGTGTCAAAGGAATTTATTTCCTCCACTAAACCTGTTTGTTGTAAAATTTGCTATTAATAGGAACTGTACTTCTGGGAATGGGGCAACCAAAAATCCTAGATATCAGAATATTTCAGTAAATCCACAATGGTCATGAGGGAAATAAATAATTTCTGACATGTTAAATCCAAATCTCTCAAAGTACAAAATGTAGCTTGTTATATTTCTTTGGTGTTTTTTGTGTGTGTTTTTTTAATCTGTGGGACAGATTGTGACTGACTACAGTATGCATCAAACTGCATTTCATAATTTTATCCTATGACTCATTCTCTCAACAAGATGGTTGCCTTCAGACAAATGAAATGGTTTTGAATTTGAGTGAACAGAAGCTTCCCAGCTTCCAGGCAACCATAATAGCAAACCAATTCCTTTTCTAGGGGTCCTGCAATGAATAGAGGCTGCCTTGAAGGACATCCTTAGAGACACTTGAGAAACTGCACGGCCATCTGTTCTGGATGATGCAGAAGAAATTACTGCATGCAAATAGAAGGTCACTCTAGACAATTTCCAAGTTGACTTCTAATTCTAAGTGTGCTATAAAAGATTATATAGAATACAATCAGTATGAGTACCATTTAAAATTTCTCTTCTTGTTGATATATATATATATATCAACTTACAAAATAACAAATTATGTTGGTCAATGCAATCAAAAGGGGCAGTAATTTGAAAGACAATGCCTCAAACAAGATTCCCTTATGAAGAGAGATGATAAGAATGTTCCTGATATGCAAAATAAAACTGTTTCCTAAAAAAGATATGGCAATTCTCCTCAGGAAACACTGGCATTGATGTTTCCTGCTCTTTAAAAATAACGTAAGTGTGTAAGAGTCTTTTTTCTTCATGAAACTAATGTTTTATTGTTAGGTCTCCTTGGAGAAATATAATTTTTTTACAATTTTAACTGGCATCTGAAATCTATTTTTGTGGCTTAACAAGAGAAGCAACACTACCATCATGTGGCAAAGAGATTAAATTTTTTTTTAAGTTCTAGTTAGAAATGAAATTTAAATACACAAATAAAAATTCTACCAAATGCATCTTCATGCTTACAATATTTACATAAAATTTCTGTCTCTCATTAAATAATTTGCAACTTATAATAAAGGCAAAATTTATATGAGTTAGGAAACTGTAATTAGTTTTCTCACTTAAGTTACACTGTTAGTAGTGGCTTCCTGTTTCCTTGTGCATTATCAGAAAAACAAAGAAAAAATTGAAAGCCCAGAAAAGTATTGCTGATCTTACTGCAACATAGATGCTGAAACAAGCAAGCAAGCAAAGAACTCTACAAAGACAATCAAGCAAAGCTAGATTTTTTTTTATATTATGAGGTATGTTCACATGTGTTATCTTAATTGCTCTTGACAACAACCCCTAATATAATTATTAATACCCCATTTTACTTACTTAGGGAAACTAAGATGCAAAGATAATAGTTTACTCCTTCTGGAACAACACCTATAACAGGGTAATGGTGTTCCAACAAAGGCCTCAACACATCTTACAAGGAACTCTGAGCCCTTCAGTGCTGAGATCAGAGACTCTGGATTCCCACATCAACCACTGAATGCAGCCAGGGAGGGGTATAACCTTATGCAAGACAATTCCCTTCTGCAAAGGGTAATCCTAGAGAGGGACTGACCTGTGATCCATCAACAGCTGGAGGAAGGAGAGTTTTGGTCCAGTTAGGGGCTGATGTTTGGGATTGCTTTCAATGCCTGAAAACTAAAGGAAAAAATGCAGAATTAGAGAAGACTAAACAAAAATTAAGCATTAGAATGCTGGTGCTATTTACCCTGCTATGTCTTTTAAATTTGTCTTCATGTTTAGTTACCTCTTTTAAATCATAATTACTGGAGACATAAGAGGTTCATATAGGACATAAGGAATTGTGTCTCTGTAATTAGCAATCCTAGTCAGGACACTTCACTAATTTGTCATTTCAAAATATCATACTGAGCTTTCTTTATAATATTGAGTTTTCAATCCATAAACATGATGTCTTTTTATATATTTAGGTATAATCCTAAATAATAAAAGGCTAATATGCAAATTATCCCCTTGGGAGTTCTACAGACCTGGAGTTTGACTGCTCACTATGATATATGCTGACCACCAAGGGATGGCACAGAACAAAGGAAGAGCAGCTGGCAGCTGGGGGAAGGAAGGCCCCTGCTGGCAGCCAGAAGGCCCCAATTAGCCCTGATCGCCGGCCAGGCCTAGGGACCCTACCCGTGCATGATTTTCGTTCACTGGGCCTCTAGTTTAATAATATCTTTCAATAAGATGTCTTAAACTTTTATGTTATATTCAAAAAACAGCCCGGCCAGCGTGGATCAGTGATTGAGGTCAACCTATGAATGAGGAGGTCATGGTTCCATTCATGGTCAGGGTATATGCCCAGGTTGTGGGCTCAATCCCCAGTGTGGGGTTTGCAGGAGGCAGCCAATCAATGATCCTCTCTCATCATTGATGTTTCTATCTCTCTAGCCCTTTCCCTTCCTCTCTGAAATCAATAAAAACATATTTTAAAAAACACATTGTGTGGCTATTGCAAATTATATCTTCTTAAATTACATTTTCTAATTAATTGTGATAGAATATAAAAATAAAATTGATTTAAGTATCAATATTATATATTACTAGAAGCCCGGTACATGAAATTCATGCACCGGGAGGGGGGGAGGTGTCCCTCAGCCCAGCCTGCACCCTCTCCAATCTGGGACCCCTCGGGGGATGACCGACTGCCGGTGTAGGCCCAATCCCACAGGATCGGCAGTAGGACATCCCTCTCACAATCTGGGACTGCTGGCTCCCAACAGGTCATCTGCCTGCCTGCCTGATTGCCCCTAACCGCGTCTGCCTGCCAGCCTGATCACGCCCTAACCACTCCCCTGCCAGCTTGATTGATGCCTAACTGCTCCCCTGCCAGCCCGATCGCCCCCAACTGCCCTCCCCTGCTGAGCTGCCCCCCCCCCCCCCGCAACTGCCCTCCCCTGCTGGCCTGATCACCCACAACACCCTCTCCTGCCAACCATCTTGTGGTGGCCATCTTGTGACCACATGGGGGCAGACATCTTTTGCAAGGGCGTGATCGTCAATTTGCATATTACCTCTTTATTATATAGGATAGCCTTGGAAAAAACTCTCATTACTTTTAATAATTTCTCTGTAAATTCCTCTGAAATTCCTAAATTTCAAGTAGACAATTATATTGGCTGAAAATAATAATTCAATTTTTCCTATGTATTCCAAAGGTTGTTTTGACTTAAAAAAAAAAGGCTGATAAGAAAATGTTGAATTAAAGTGGTAATATCAGACACCTGAGTTTTGTTTCAAATTTAAGGAAATTCTATAGGGAGCAATGTTTGGTGTGAATTTTTGTGGGTATCTTTGTCAGGCTAAGGAAGTTCTCTTCTATAATTTGTTTTCTAAGAGTTTTTATTTTAATATTGAATTAGTATTACATTTTTTCAATTATATTTTATATCTTGAGATGACAGTATTATTCTTGTCCTTGAAATTGTTATTAGAGTGAAAAACATTGATTTTCTAATTCTAAACCAATGTCATATTCCTAGAATAAATCTAATTTCATAATGATGCATTAGCTTTTGATGAATTCTGTTCTCTAATATTTATTTATTTTTGTTTTGTGTTTCGGTGTGAAACAAATCTATCATATTTTTTCTTATTCTTTTCTCATTTGGTTTTGTAGTAAAAGATTAGGTACATGCAAGTTTACAATTTTATATTTTCATAGTGAACAGAAATTTTTATCAAGGTGTACTGTTTTTCACTAGTAATGCTTTGTATTACATTTAAGTAGCAGGCAGTCTATACAAAAACCTTTTGGTGTAGTATTAACATACAATAGATATGAAATTCCACACCAAGTCTAAATTTTTCAATGACAGATCTGAGAACTGGTTTCACATATTTAAAAATCATTTTCTCACAAGGAGGATCAAACATATCAAAAGTGATAAATAGGTAGGATTTAATTAAGATGATTCTGATTAAGAGTCAACCCTTCAACTATCACCATAGGCAGAAAAACAATGTTAGAAATAATTCTCTCCATGTATATTTTCAGTTCTGTTCTTCAGTCAAAATAATTAAGAGTAACTGGATCTCTTTTGTATCTCTTCCATGCCTATACATGTCTCTCTAGCCCTTTATTATTTTCCTATGGCTACTGTTATAAATTACCACAAACTCGGTTTAAAACAATACACACTTGTTCTCTTACAGTTCTAGAGGTCAAAGTCTGACATGGGTTTCACTGGGCCAAAACCAAGGTATGGGTGGGACTGTGCTCCCTCTGGAAGTTCTAGGAGACAATCTGTTTTCTCAATTTTTCCATTCCCTTCTTCCATCTTCAGAGTCAACAACATATTATCTTTAAATCTACCTCTTCTTTGTCATTACATCACCTTCTCCTTTTCTGTCTTTGTAGTCAAATCTCCCTCTGTCTTCTTTCTATAAGGACACTTTTGACAATCACAAGGATAATCTCCCTACTTCAAGATGCTTAACCACATCTGCAAAGTCACCTTTGCCATGTGGGTAACATTCACAGGTTTCAAGGATTAGAATCTGGATCTCTTTGAGGCCATTATTCAATACTATAAATTCTTTTTAATTACTTTTTTAAAATATATTTTATTGATTTTTTACAGAGAGGGAGGGAGAGGGATAGAGAGCTAGAAACATCGATGAGAGAGAAACATCGATCAGCTGCCTCCTGCACACTCCCTACTGGGGATGTGCCCGCAACCAAGGTACATGCCCTTGACGGAACCCTTGAGTCCGCAGGCCGACGCTCTATCCACTGAGCCAAACCAGTCAGGGCAAATTACTTATTCATTTCTAATTCATTTCGGTAGCTTCTCCCACTCTTACTGTATTTTCAACAACAGTTTCTGTTCTCTGTTATTATTCACATGTGATCATCATTTCAGGGAACATTTTACTTTTCTCGGTGATTTCTTAAGATCTGAGCTCATGAATTTTTTAAAATTGTTATTTAATATTTAAAACCTTCAAAAACCATTATGATGATTTTAAAATATTTGAAAATTCTTTGATCCTTATCCCATCAAAAGTTGGAGCCTAACTTCCCTCCCTTTTAATGTGGGTTGGACTGTTGACTCACTTCTAACAAATAGAATATGGCAGAAGAGATAACATGAGCTCAGGAAGCTAGGTCATAAAAGGCACTGAATCACCAACCATGGAGCTATGAACCACGATGTTGTGAGGATACTCAAGCAGCCTGTGAGGATGCTCACATGGGGAGAAACTGAGGCTTCCCACCGAAAACTAGCACCAATTTTCCAGCCATTTGAGTAGGCTACCTCAGATGACTGTAGCTCTCACTGATCATTTAACTGCAACTTCTTGAGAGACCTCAAACTAACTAAACTGTTTCTGAATTCCTGACTTAGGAACTCTAAGGACAATATTTTTTTTAAGTCACTCAGTTTTGGAATAATTTGTTATGCAGCAGTAGAATACTCATACATACATGTAACATATTGTAAGTTAGGAAATATAACAATAAAACGGAGAGCCATGAAGTAACCACCATCTGAAATCCAGAATATTGCCAATACCACTGCACCAGAGGTGTTGACAATACTGTCTCCCACTTTGCCTCATCTACTGACTGTTTTCTTAAAACATTTGTATGATTCCTCTTTCAGCTCATGTGATCCTCCTCTCTGCTAACCTGAACCAGAAAAGTTTCTTTAATTAGCCCAACAATCCCACTCCTCATTTAAAGGGAATTATTGGTATATTTACTTTCATTTTCATGGCACCAATTTTGGAAGATGGTACTCTGTTTATTTTCTCTTCTTTTTTATTTCCCTGCTCTTAAAAGACCACAATTTCAGAGATGTTATATAAGAGATATGCTTTAAGGACTACATTAGTTTCTAATTTTTTATAAGATTCCTAAAATGTTATCCATGTATTAGGCAAAGCTTTATTAAAAGTAGCATTACTGAATCACTACATTCTCTAGTTTCATTTTACCCCACCCACTCACCAGCTACTAACCATTTCTGCATATACCTGTGCTTTCTCATTATTTCACTGAGTTTCATTGAAGGCCACTATAAAAAAAAAGTAGAGAAACACCATTAAACTTCCTTTAAAGTTGCTCTCAATTTCACTTTCTATTATGATATTTTTAATAAATTTATCTTAGGATTCAAGGCCAAGGAGGGAAAAATGGTTTTATAATGAACTAGTATATAATTCCTTACTAATAAATGAGAATTACATAATTCAGAGTTTACAACAATGGGATTCATTTGCTTATATTTAGTGTTAGCATTACATTAATACCAAGTAGAAAGGAAGATTTAATGGTCAGTGTAATAAAAGACAGGAAAAAAATGATGGAAGAATTGAATCTTACAGAAGAGAAATTAGTAAAAGATTCCTCTGTTCAACTTAACACCAAACAAACCACCCAATTAAAAAGTGGACAGAACCCCTGAATAGACACTTCTCTAAGGAAGACATACAAATGGCTAATAGATATATGAAAAGTTGCTCCACATCACTAATCATCAGAGAAATGCAAATCAAAACCACAATGAGATATCACCTCACATTTTCTAGAATGACGATCATCAATAAATCAACAAACAAGTGTTGGTGATGATGTAGAGAAAAGGGAACCCTTTTGCACTGTTGGGATTGCAGATTTTGTACAGCCCATTATGGAAAACAGGAGTTACCTAAAGAAATTAAAATTTCTTATAACCCAGTGATTCCACCTCTCAGAATGTATGCAAAGAAAATAAAAACACTAATTTGAAAGAATATATAAACAACTATGTTCATTATTTACAATTAAGCCAAGGTTTGGAAGCAACCCAAATGCCCATCAGTAGATGAGTGGATAAAAAAGCTGTGGGTATGAACCAGCAGGTTACGATTTGATTCCAGGTCAGGGCACATGCCCAGGCTGCAGACTCAATCCCCAGTAGGAGGGTGTGCAGGAGACAGCTAATCAATGATTCTCTCTCATCACTGATGTTTCTATCTCTCTCTCCCTCTCCCTTCCTCTCTCTGAAGTCAATAAAAAAAATTTTTTTAAATAGTTAAATCATGGGTTGGAAAACTCACCCTGCAGCTTGTTTTCGAATGGCCCATGAGCTAAGAATAGGTTACAAAGAAGAAGAAAGAGGACAAGGAGCAAAAGAAGTAGGAGAAGGGGAAAAAGGAGGAGAGAGTGAGAAGGAGGAGGAAGAGGAGGAGATGTGACAGATTATATGAAGCCCATATGCCTAAAATATTTACTGTTGGCCCTTAAATGAAAATGTTTGCCAATTTCTAGACTATATCCTGAAGTCTTTATGACTGAAGACCTCTTCTTATATTATGGCATTGGGAATTCAGCATAATTAGCTGTACGGAAATAATAAATAAAAACCTGGACTTGGAAATAACTATGTTTATCAACAATAAAAAACAACAGAAGATTGAAGGTATAACAAATCTGTGATTATTTTTAGATATTAGAAAAAATAATTCTTAGTTACCTAGAATCAAAATTAAATTCATTTGAATTGTTGCTTAAATTATTGGAGGGCTTCCAGTTTTGCAACCAAAAAGGCTCATTGCATCATATATTATTTAAATATTATGGTAGTGAAAGTTAAAGATGCTTAATTAAAATGCCTGAACAGTAATATTATTAGTTATTTATTAAGCTATGTTAGAGCTTTGGAGGAAATGCAATTTATATCTTAAGCAGTCAATAAAAACCCAAGCATGAAAGTCAAACTTCCAATGACCTCTAAATCCAACAGAAATTTAAGTTTCTTGCCAAACCTAATTTATTTTCACATATTCAGGCATATAGAAATGAACCTAGAATTTAGTCAAAATACAAAAGAATCAAACTGTGGGCAAGAAATTTAATAAAAATTAGAAGGTAACCCATATTACTGATCTTCAGTCTATGAGTCCTGATATTCATTGTATAGATAGATATATGAGCCCCTTTTATGGAAAATAGCAACACACAAGCCTGAGCCCCCTATAGCCCTGCTTGTCCCAAATGATCCTGTCAGCCTGGCCATCCAAAGTTAGATCATCAATTTTTTCTCCTAAAATTAGGCCGCACAGTCATTAATAAGACTCTGTTAACTAAGTACTTGTAAAGCTTAGAAAGGGTCACTTGACTACTTATAGGGAAGCAGAAAGAAAAATATTTAAACAAGAAAAAATTCAGAAGATTCAGAGCAAGGCCAAGACAGACCATGCCATTTACATTTAAAGTGATTATTGATAGATACACATTTATTGCCCTTTTATTCTTTTACCTATGTTCTCTGTTTTTTCTTCTTCTCCTTTGTCTTGTTCAAGCAGGCCCTTTAACATTTTTTGTAATACTAGTTGGTGGTAATGAACTCCTTTAGCTTTTGCTTGTTGGGGAAGCTCTTTATTTCTCCTTCAATTTTAAATGATATCTTTGATGGGTAAAGTAGTCTTGCTCATAGGTCCTTGCTTTCATCACTTTGAATATTTCATGTCAATCCCTTCTGGTCTGAAATGTTTCTGTTGAGACATCAGCTGACGGTCCCATGGGAGCTCTGATGTGGGTAACTATTTTCTCTTATGGCTTTTAAGATGATCTCTAACTTTAACCTTTGTCATTTTAATTACGATGTGTCTTGGTGTGGGCCTCTTTGGCTTCATCTTATTTGAGACTGTGTTTCCAACAGTGCGTAAGTTCTGCAGGGGGTCGACAGGGAGTCCAGAGAGCGGGGCTATTGCTTTCTCCCAGGCTGATGCCACATGCAGGGGAGTGCTCCACCCAAGAAAGATGGCATCTGTAGTGTGACAGAGTGACTTAGCACAGGGATCCTGGCAGCTGACCCTTTAGCTCCTTCCCCAGAGCCACAAACTACAGACTTCTCAGGAAACTCTAGTACACTCTGCCCTCCCTCTGCTGGAGCCCAGGGTGTGTGTCTGTGAGCACAATTCTGTGTTGGCCCTTTAAGAGGGTGCCTGTGTCTCTACCAGACTCCTGTCTCTCCCTGGTGGACAGAAACCCTGCTACTTTTCACAGCCAAAAGTTATGTGGGCACCTCTTCCCAGCTCTGGTGATCTGGGCTGGGGAGCCCAGCTCCGTTGAGACCCCATGCTTCTCAGAGGGAACCCCCACAGCTGAACTAGCCCTCTGGAACCTCAGCTGCCAGCCTGTGGGAGTGGGGCCAGCTCTTTTGGCATGTAGGTCTCAATGTGGCTTTTTCTGTGAATCCTTGGTTATAAGACTTCTCTTCAGCTACTCTTCTGTTGGTTATTCTGGGTCAGTGGTCAGCAAACCGCGGCTCGCGAGCCACATGCGGCTCTTTGGCCCCTTGAGTATGGCTCTTCCACAAAATACCACGTGCGGGTGAGCACGTACAGTGCGATTGAAACTTCATGGCCCATGCGCAGAAGTTGGTTTTCGGCCCGGGAGAGTCTATTTTGAAGAACTGGCATTAGAAGAAGTGGGGGGTGTCGGTCAGTCAGTTGGGCGACCCGAGATGCTGCACAGGCAGGCCGCGGGATATGCAGCGCGGGGAAAGCGTGCGTGATTCATGCACGAGTTGAGTGAGACTGGCTACAAGACGAGTGTGGATGGGAGAGTTGGAAGGGGTCGACCTCAGCGAACGTACCTCAATCAGATTGAGGACGTTTTTAGCAAAGGCCAGCTTAGGAGTACCCTAATTAAGTTAATAACAATATACCTACCTATATAGTTTAAGTTTTAAAAATTTGGCTCTCAAAAGAAATTTCAATTGTTGTACTGTTGATATTTGGCTCTGTTGACTAATGAGTTTGCCGACCACTGTTCTGGGTGATTATTCTATAATTTAATTGTAATTCCAATTTGGCCCAGGGAAGATGTGAATGTAGCTTCCACATACTCTGCCACCATCTTGGATCTCCTCTCCTATGGCTTTTCTGTTTCTGTTTCCTATCCCTCATGAGGCCCAAATGACCTTCCTGTTCCCAACTTATGTGAAATATGATCAATCCACATGCAGTACATATAAATTTGTTCTACAACACTACTCCCTAGTTTCTGATTTGTAGGCCTGATAATTTGTATTTCTAAAATGTTTACAGGTGATTCTGATATGTGAGAAGGGGACCACACTTTAAGAATTATTACTACCCTAGGATCATATATACACTGGGTTGGAGTGATGGGATGGGGTGGTTACATAGTTCAACAAATTAGAGAGTCTTCAATTCTAGATGTGATACGAATTATCCCTGTGATATCAATTGTCCAATCATCCAAGCATCCCTTTATAGAGTAGTGTTTCTACCCGCTCTGTGATAACTTAGGACTACAGGAACTATTAATGTGTCTCAACCAATGACTTCTAGTGCCACAATCCACTCAGTATTACAGAAAAACCAAGACTTCCAAGAATTATGGGTATGATGAGAACAAGATGCTGGTTCCTATTACTCAACAACCTTCCACCATCAGTGACACCCATACTCAAGGACTCTAACTAACATTGTCTCTTCCAGGATGTATCACTTTCTTGGAATCCTTCTCAGCCCCCAACAATCAATTTCCATTACCCTGATGAGCCTAGATTTTAAAAAACAAAGGTTTTATTTGATATCCTATGAAGGCAAGAGGCTAAGCTGCTGGAGGAGGAGGAGGAGTTAAAATCTCTGAATGAAGAATGCAGGTAGTTAATTTTTGGCAAGTACTGAAGTAGATATCTAATAAATCTGTACTAAGCACAAGCTTCATAAAGTATAGGGTCTATGTCCCAGCCTTGAAGAAAACAACCTACCAACAAGTCTTTAAGGTCAGAATTTCAGAGTATCAAGTCACCATGGCATCAAAATCGATTCCTGAAGGTATTTATTTATTCAACAAATATTCATTTGGCATTTAT
Source organism: Myotis lucifugus (assembly GCF_000147115.1). Classification (NCBI taxonomy): domain Eukaryota; kingdom Metazoa; phylum Chordata; class Mammalia; order Chiroptera; family Vespertilionidae; genus Myotis; species Myotis lucifugus. The sequence continues at coordinate 338,437 of NW_005871313.1, read as the reverse complement.
ATCTCAGTGGTGGATCTCGCTTTATGACATCTTACTCTTATACAATTTGGGAGAAATGGGTCTTCTTTTCTCAAAATCATCTAGGAAAGTATTTATTTTGACTAAGAACATAAATCACTACAAATTACAAATTTTATACAATACCTAAAACATAAAATCTAAAGATGGAACATTTCTATTAATTAACTTCCTTTACTAAATTAACTTTCAGTTTCACAATTAGTTACTGGTAGAACCTTGCAAAATATGTTGTCATATTTTTGAAAACTTCAGTCTGGAAGGGAAGTGTTTTTGATTAAGTCTTGATAGCATCCATTTTTCTACTTACATTTTACTAAAATTAGCTTCTGGATCTGAACATTTCCAACTTTGTTTCCTCTTTCTACATATTTTGCATACTGAGGCTGTAGAATGAATTCATAGCATAAACTATCTATGATGCACTTTTATGTCTCAACCCTGATAAAGTCAAAAGAGCATATTACAGTAACATTCCTAGAAAAGATTTTTGCAATAACATGGCTAGCAGTAATTTAACTATCTAGGGGAGTGACTGCCAATCACATAAATAAATTTCATTACATCAAATATATTGCCAAATCAATTCCTCTAAGCCAGATCCCAAAACTGCCTACAACTACCTGAATGCCAACTCAATACAAGGGGAAGTAAGAAGTAAAGATGCAGTGGAAACCCTGATTATAGATTGAAAAAAATTTGCTTTTAAAAAATATTGCCCAAATTTACAAAAATATATGAACATTGTTAGGGCCTCTCCCAAGAATTTGGAACAAGCCCATGCAAAGTGAGGGGTCCTGAAACTATGTTTTCTTTAATTCATGCTAAACCTACCTCTGCATCTTCTCACAAGCAAGAACAAGAATTAGGATTATTTTAGAAAAATGGGTGATGCGTGAAGTGTAAATGCTCTGGAATCAAGGAAGCTGGGAACAACTTACAAGTTCCTACTTAAACCCTGTTGGCGACGGGCCATGTACTTCACTTTAGTTTCCTCATTTCCAATATGAGGGACATGACAATACTGTCTCCCAAAAGACTAACTTAAGTGAGTGCAGTTTTTACACTATAGAATGTTTTAGAAATTTTATTAATTGTATCAGTACTACTGTTAGCAATATTGTTAGTATGAATAATAAACTTAAGTTTATAAAATTGCTTTTGCTCTTCTGTATTCCTAGCATCCAGTTTCTACAATGTTTGCTCCTCTGTGGCTAACCTAGATGAAATGAAAGCATAGCAAGATTACAGCCTTGCTATGCATGGACTCACAGAACACAATTATTCTTTTCCAGTGAGGAAAAGGTTTCCCTGGTAACTTGTCTTACTAAGCCCACTTCTCATAGGTACCTGAAATAGCCAAGCAATTGGTTGAGAATACAAGTTATTTTTTAGCAATCTCTATAAATTCCAGGCCATTTTTTAAACAGATTTCTTCAAAAGATTATATCTTTTTCCCTTTTCTTAAATATTATTAAAATGCACTGGAACGGAACCTTATGATTATTCTTATTTGTATTTTTAATAAAGAAATGTAGGAATTTGCTCATACCAAGTGATCAAACTAATAGATCTCAAGATGACTCATGGCTTATCTCTAAGGAAAATTTACTTGGGAACCTAGTAATATTCTCAAAATTTCTAAGGAATAAAACATATCATTCAGTAATTTTAATCAAATGTCCTGGCACACTAAATTAAATTACAATTTAGATTTAAATTTTCTCTTAAATTCTTTGCTTAGAAATCAAGTTTTCAGAAAAGAAAATTTTAAATCTAGGAAAATAATCAGCCATTTTAAACTAAGTATAGAACTCTTACAAAAGCACTTAAGTGCAAAAGGGACTATTTTAATGTGATTTGAAAAAGAGTGAACAAAAATAAAAAATATTTCTTGGACTGTACCTTTTAATAATCCCGAGTAGACCCGAAATCATTTTATGTCATTTTCTTATAGCAGAACTCTCTGCACAAACACAATAAAGATTTAAATTTATTCCTCCAGTTCTCATAAAGTAATTATTTAACTAATTTGTAGAAAGTGAAACCAAAGCATATGAAAATCTACACAATAAACACAATGGTATCAAAGGGACCAATTTAAGAACATTAGGTGTTATAAACACTTAAGATGATGATAGCAATTTCTCTGGGTACCTATTTCCAGGATTGTGTCTTCTCTATCTATTGTGTGCCATAAAGCTCAAGGTCAGCTTTTCCATGTATTGTAATTTGCTTTTCATTCATTCAACAAACATTTATTGAAAACCTATTATTTTAAGATCATATATTCGACACTGGAATATAAAGTGAGAACAAAGACTAATGGCCCCATTTCTGTGGTATTGGCCATTTGGTAAAGTGTAACAGATTCATATGAGATTTTGTCCTGTTTTCCAGGAATAACTGCAGAGGCTCAAAATTATACACAATACATGCAAAGTTCTTGCATTCTAAACTCAGAGATTCACCAGTAGTTGGGGCAACGCACTTTTATCTTCAAGGACTAATGACAGGCAAGAATCAAGAATCTTCTCCACCACACCCAATGCCCATCATCTCTGACAATCAAAACACATAGAAGACTGGAAGTAAGAGAGTGAATTGCCTTTTCAGATACATGGTATCCAAGAAGAAAGACTATTTTCTTTCTTTCCCAACACAAGTCTACAGGAATGCTTCTCTTTCTAAAATCAACTAGAAATGGGGAGCTTCATGAAAATCACTTATACAATAGTGGAATTTCTACAGGAAAAGGAGAAAGGCATTTTGTTCCCCAGTTACACACTTGTGTAACCAGCAGAGTCACTCATCTGCTCTCATGGGTCACCATGAGCTGGGAAGAGAGAAGGAAGATGGGGCTAAGAGAAGAAAGCAGTGAGACCACACCTATACTGTGAGGGCTGGAGCAGTGAACACCTTGGAGGCAGCTGGATTTGGCTATCTCTCAGGAGCTTCTCACAAAAGGAACCACAGCAGCAAGATGCTGTGAGACAAGCCAGGAGCTAATGGTGCAGTGGGTGGAAAAGACAGAGCCAGATCTCCCCTATCTAGGAATCAGTAGGAAATCTGAACAGGGCCTTCCTGAGTCCCATGAAAAAACTAACCAATGTGAGCCAGAGACCGCTCCTCAATTCACAAGTAATTGCTTCTACTCACAGCTCAATAAAGACAGGTTTGCCTTTTGCCTCTCCTTCCTCTTCACCGTGTTCTGAGATAGAAGCTAGCACCTAACAGATGGAAAACTCTGCTCTAGCTGCTGAAGATAGATCATCCTAGCTATGCTTTGAAGAGAAAAGGTAGCTTTGAATAGAGTTTGAGACAGCCGTCTCAAAATATACGAGACTGGATGTTAAATGCTGAAATGGTACTGTTCTGACAACTGAAAGTGCCTGGAATATTAAACAGACTGTTCGCAATTCCATTAGGCAAAGTGAATGGCCTTGCTCTCCCCAGTGTTTGGCTTAAGTCATGAGCAAAGCTATCAGCAACAGAAATGGAGTTAAGTAGATGGGTTGCTGAAAGCTAGATGTGAGGTTTAATTTAAGCAGCCTGAATCCCAGAAAAGGTATCTTAACTGAAGATACAAATTTGGAAGCCCTCAGTACTTTAAGATGATAGCACTGCCCAGCTGGTGTGGCTAAGGGGTCAAGCATCGAACTATGAACCAGGAAATCCCAGTTCAATTCCCAGTCAGGGTACATGCCTAGGGATGCGGGCTTGACCCCCCAGTGCGGGGCATGCAGGAAACAGCTGGTCAATGATTCTTTCTCATCACTGATGTTTCTATCTCTCCCTCTCCCTTCCTCTCTGAAATCAATAAAAATATATCTAAAAATGAATAAATAAAATGATAGAACTGACAAATAATATTAACAAAAATATAATATTAACAATAACAATTAACATTTATTGACCTCTATTTTCCAGACACAGTACTAAGAGTTTTATATGGGTTATATAATTTAATACGTAGGACATCTTAATGTACCAAGGGTACCACTTTTTTGTCCATTTTATATAGAAGGAAAAAAGTTAGAGACTTTAATGAACTTGCCCCAGTTTCCCAGCTGGTAAACAATAGAACAGGTATCCAAACTAAAGTAGTTCTGACTCCAGAGGTCACTTGCTTAACTGAATTCATTAAACTGCCTTCTGAACATTTTCAACAGTATAAAAATAGATGTTATCCTTTAGAGATACATAATGAAGGAGAATTCTGAAAAACACTTAAATCAGACAAACCAGAAAAATATATTTTAAAAAGTAAGTGATTAATTTAGATATTTTGTAAGATGAGGACAGTGAGATGATTACAGAAATATAAGAGTTTCTTTTTGTGTGTTTTTTATCCCCCCCACCAGTCTTGAAAGCCAATTTAGGATGGAGAACATGAATTTATAATAGCACCTACTTTGCTGGTGATTGATATATCTTCACAGGTAAAATGCTTGTTTTCTTTAAGAAATAATACTTCATCTCTCAGTTCCAGTCTCTATTCATTGATAATAGCAGCACAAAATAAAGTACATAATTAATAACTTTGTAAACACACACCCCTTTATGGAAAAGATACAATAACTGAATGGGCATATATACCTTTTCAAAAATAAAAGTTTACTGTACAGATCACATTCTTTTAGCCTGATTAATTTCATGGGATACTTACAGCATATTCTAGATTTACAGTACCATGCAGGCAATTGAACAAAGACTGTAGTCCAAAACTATTGCATTCACTATCCCTTTTATTTTAAATTGTCATACCTAACTTAACTGACACTGCTCAGGAATGAGGTGTGCAACATAAATCAATTTTCAGGTAGTTGAAGCTTACCCAGTGTTATATTGAACTGATTCTATTTTACTGAATTTAATAGAAACCTAAAATATATTACATACTTCCAGTCCTTCTTATAGAAGATATAAAATGTATCCTTTCCTAGATAGTCTAGAATCATCATTACAAACATCAGTATTTGTGCTATGCTATAGAGTGTCAATGCCCTGAGGAGCTATCCAGGTAGTTTTCCTTTTGACTAAGACCACTTCAGAGTTGGCATAATATTTTGAATAAAACAAAGCACAACAAAGAACACCATGTGCCTTGGATCTGGCCATTTATAGATTAAAATCTTGGCTGTCCCATTTGAGAGTTTGTTAGGTAAGCTTTTAACCACTTATGAGCCTTCGTATTCCCATTAGCAAAATGGAGGTAGAATACGAGCTAACACTGAGTCTGTACTAAGTGCTGGCCGCAGTGCTATGGTTTTGACTCCAGAATGAGATGCAGTATATCTTGTACAGGTATTAAATACATGGATTCTGGAGCGGAACCATTTCTAGCTCTGCTCTAAGTAGTAAGCAAACTACTTAACCCCTCCATGCCTTAGTTTCCTTATAAGTAAAAATAAGAGCATGAAAAATAGTTTTTATAGAGTTATTGTCAAAGTTAATATATTCAGAATACTTAGAGTACCTGGATCCTAGGAAGCATTGAATAAGTGATGATGGTGATGAGAACTCATTTAATCCTCATAGCAATCCTGAGAAGTACTTAATATGATGATTCCTTATTTTGAAAATGATGAAACTAAGGCTGAGAGACCTGCACAGCTCTGTAAAGCAGTCCTACCACTAAGGCTGCCTCCTATCTCATGCAATATTTTTTGAAGGTTACATGAAAGTATGGAGGCACCCCACACAATTTTTTGCACACAACCTTCCACTAAATGATAACGGCTTGTCACCTCTCCATGCTTCAGTTTCTTTAGCCCTTTTTGGCTGCATCCAATACAGTATACCCTGAGCCTAATGAGAAATGAGATACTTGGTCAATTCAATAATTAATGCTAAGCCACTTTCTGGCCTAAGTGCTATGCTTTTACCTTTTCCTAGGAAAGGTTCATGACTTGCTGACAGATATTTTAACCTGGGTGTGGCAGGCAGTTTCTAACATGGCCCCCAATGATCCATCCCCACCTCCTGCTATTTATGCCTTTGTACAATCTATTTCCCTTGAGTGGGGTTAATCTAGTGACTTGCTTCTAACAAATAGGACAGGGCAAAAGTAATGGATATCTCTTCTGATATTACATTATAATTTAATGACTCCCATGTTGCTTGCACTCCCCTCTCACCCTCTCACTTGCTCACTTTAATAAAGCCAGTGGACATACTATGGGCTGCCCCACGGAGAGGTCCACCTGGTGAGAAACTGAAGGTGGCCTCCAGGCAATAGCAACAGAGAACTGAGGCCTTCAATGCAATAACTCACCAGGAACTGAATCCTGCCAACAACCACAACAGTGTGCCTACAAGCTGATCGCCCCCAGACAAACCTGGTGATGAGTATAACTCAACCTTGATTGGTTCTGAGTCAGAGAACCCACTAGGCCAGCCCCAGGCTACTGACCCACAGAAACTTCCACATAACGAGTATTGTGTTAAGCCAGTGGTCGGCAAACCGCGGCTCAGGAGCCACATGCGTCTCTTTGGCCCCTTGAGTGTGGCTCTTCCACAAAATACTGACTTCTGAGCATGGGCCACAAAGTTTCAATCTCACTGTACGTGCACGCCCGCACGTGGTATTTTGTGGAAGAGCCACACTCAAGGGGCCAAATTGCCGCATGTGGCTCGCGAGCCGCGGTTTGCCGACCACGGTGTTAAGCCATTAAGTTCTGGGATAATTTGTTACATAGCAATAGAAAAGTGATATACTGGGGCTTTTTCTATTGTGTCTCAAATCCTCAATGCATCCTTCAGACTATGGCCAGTCAAGTACAACCTAAGCAGCTTCCGTTATTCTCTAAGCCAGCCGTGGGCAAACTACGGCCCGCGGGCCGGATCCGGCCCTTTTGAAATGAATAAAACTAAAAAAAAAACAAGACCGTACCCTTTTATGTAATGATGTTTACTTTGAATTTATATTAGTTCACACAAACACTCCATCCATGCTTTTGTTCCGGCCCTCCGGTCCAGTTTAAGAACCCATTGTGGCCCTCGAGTCAAAAAGTTTGCCCACCCCTGCCTAAGCCCATCTACTCATACATTTTGTAATACTCAGGTTCTCCATCCGTTCCTAGGTCTCCATGTGCTGTCACTCTTCTGGAGGTCTAAAGTTCATCTGGAAATAAATTATCTTGACCTCCAAAAGCTCTCTTGTCCATGAAGATAGAAATATTCATTTCCAACATCACCTTTCAGTCACTCTCTCCTGAAGGCTTTGGCCTCTATGGATTATTTTTCTCTCCTTTAATTCATGTTGTCCAGACAAACAAGATTATTTATTTTTGTCTCTCTATGATGGGGAATGTATTGAAACAAACTTGAAGGCATCAACTCAGAAATAAAACTCCCAAGGACACGATGGTAAAAGGAATCAAAAGATATCTGAGAACAAGCCAGTAGAGACATTAAGTTATTACACCCTATATTTAAAAGTCATAGAGATTTGTCTGGAAAACTGAAGATAAAATTGGTGATGAATCTAACAAAAATGGAATTGACATTTCAAAGGACATTTTACAGCTGATATTTCTTATCCTCTATTTATAAAGGATAAGATAAATGGAAGCGCTCTGGAAATAACACTACAAGACAAGCAAATAGATCCATGGATCTGCTACCAGATGAGAAAACAGTAAAGGAAACCTGCCAGCAGATGCCATCAAGAATCATTATAATAAACTTGGTTTATTAGGATGTATACACATAAAGTGGTTAGTAATTGGTAATGATGCATTACCTGTAGGGAAACATTTATCCTAATGACTACATCCGTCTCCTGGAGGCCAGAAGAAAATGGAACATTTATAAAATGCTGAAAGAAAATAATTATTAACCCATAATTCCATATCCAGAGAAAGTATCTTTTATAAATGAAAGTAAAATATAAATATTCTCAGATGAAGGTAAATAAACTAAGAGAATTTCCTGCCAGCAGATTTGTTCCCAAAGAATTATTGAAGGAACTTCTTCAGACAGAGGGTAAATAATACCCAAAAGATGCCAACAGAAATGGTAAATATCTAGATAAATATAATTATCATTCATATTCTGTATTGTTTTTAAAATGTTTAATATTTGAAAGCAATTATAACATATCTTATGGGGTTCCCAATGTATGTAGATATAAAACATGAGATAATTATAATATTAGGGGAGATAACAAAGGAAACTATGTAGTGGGAAGGTGACTGGGTACTTTAGGAAGGACAAACTATAGGGAGACAATAGGACATGTAAATATCCAATTGCAATGTGTCTTCAGGACAATGAATTTATTGGGGTGATGTTGATTAATAAAAGTATATATGTTTCAAATATACAATTGTATAATACTAATCAATCTTGCTTCTGATTTTAAAAGTTATTGAAGCAAGATTAATCAGGAATAGCTTGAGGAGTGGTGTAATGTGAAATCCTTTCACAGCATACAAGCATCCTCATGATCTGACCCACGCCTACCTCTCCAGCTTCATCTCACCCTTCCTTTCCTTGCACCACATACATATACTAATCACATAAAAATTATTTGCAGTTCCCCAAATATTCCATACTCACATACATCCATGACTCTGTAGAAGCTACTCCTGCTCAGGAGTGTTCCTTCTTTCAGGCATGCATGGTAGGAGCCAAAATCTATATATGTAAAAGCCTAATATGCTAATGGTCCCTCCAACTGTTCGACCGGTAGCTATGACACACACTGACCACCAGGGGGCAGACGCTCAATGCAGGAGTTTCCCCATGGTGGTCAGTGCGCTCCCACAGCAGGAGCGCTGCTCAGCTGACTGACAGGCACCAGAGGCGGAGCTCATGGCTGGGGAGCACTGCTGTGGCAGCAGCCTCTCCTGTGAACACTCCCCCTGCATGTCCCTCCCCCATCTTGATGGGGATCTGGACGGCATCCAGTCTGACTGGGTGCGAGTGGGCGGCCACATATCAGTCATGGGCGCACAGGTATTGCCCTAGGACGGCACACAGAGATGGCAGCAGAGCGGCGGCAGCAGGCACAGAGGGCCTGCGAGCATGACCAGGAGCAGTGCTGTACCCAGCCCAGGCTCAGGCTCCTCCCAGCTGCCTGCCACTTGGCGCACTACTAAGTCTCTTGGGGGATGTCAGACTGCCAGTTTAAGCCCGATCCCACAGACAGGCTGAGGGACCCCACCGG